>NC_080075.1:29724455-29932455 GCF_949987535.1 Balaenoptera acutorostrata | reverse complement strand
CCTCTCTCCCTATTCTCTCTTTTCAGCTGGTCGCAGTACTAGTGGAGGGAGACCATTAGAGATGAAACATCTTGGTATATATTGCTAGTTTTCTATGTCACCTGGCTTTTCTATGTTTCTGTTGAAACCCTCTTGAGAAGTCTCTGATTTCATTTTCTCCATGGGTACCCTTTAAGGCTCAATACTGGAAAGGAAGGGGATCAGAGTGATCAACCCAATGTGGTATCCTAACGTAACAGATAAGGAAAGCAGCAGGCTTTGTGAGACAGTCAGCGATTCGTCCAAAGTCACACAGATAGTAAACGTCCAAGTCAAAACTGAAGTTAGGTCTCCAGACTTGTAGTTCAATACTTTCCCTCATCATTCCCTGCTATGTTGAATCTCCTACTCAATTTAGGGGCCAAAGAAATCGAACGCAAAACTTTCCAAAGTGTCTTTTCTTACCTGACATGGTCAGAGAAGAGGAACCATCAACTGCAGGTACAAGGGCTGAGGAGACAACACTAGAGGATGTCTGAGTGGCTGCAGCTGAACGGCGCACGTGTCCAGTCCAGAGGTCACTGGTTACTGGTCCAAACAGCTCCACGGAAACCCCAAGACTCTACCAAGTGGTAGTAGGTTTGGTAGGAGAGTGATGTCACAAAGCAGGCAGTTGGAAGGTATGAGCTAGCCAATAGGGAGGTCCGATCCCCAAGAGGAAGGCGGGGTTGGGTGAAGAGAGTGTAGGAGAGCTAAAACAACACCTACATTTCTGAGCTCTGGGGAGGAAATCCTAGAAGACAGACTTACCTCCCCCAGGCTCTTCCATTAGGGAAATCATTGCAACATTTCTTACAGACGTTCATTAATATAATGAACTAACAGTTGCTTATATTCTACAGAGTATTCTATTTTATGTATCATATACTTAGAGCTATGGAGATCTTAACTTAATTAATATCCTTAGGAAGGAAAGTGCCATCTAGTTTGAACTATTAACAGTTGTTCTGAAATCATATGTGTCTAATGAGTGAACTGATAGCAGCTTTCAAGGAGCAAAAGTAGGGATGAAGAAGCTCTTTTTGTAGCTTGGTTCAAGAGTAGGGTGAAGTTTGTTGAGTGTACCTTGTGGAGAATGTTGTGGTCCAAGGCTCTTCTCTTCGAGTTTCTTCTCCTTGACTCCTGCCTTCCTTGGGCTGGGCTAGGCTGGGGGCCAGGTTGGACTTGCGACTTAGCATTTCTCTTCCGCTTTCTTCTTCTTCTTTTTTTTTTTTTTTCCTTCCATTATGGGCATTGCTTCTAGGACAAGCCTTGATCTTGCATTGGATGTTACTTCCTGTCAACTTCCAGCAGCAGGAGTCTTCTTTTCAGTGCTTGACGCTTCACGAAATCGACTCTGCCCGTTGGCAGCAAATACCAGAGAGCTAGGAGACAGAGCTGGTTGCAGACCTTTCCTCTTCCAGCCTTTGGTTGCAATTCTTTGGCCCATAATTTGCTAGCTCTAGTTCCTTGGGCCACACAGGTATCCTGCCATCCAGCTCTTTTTCTATGTGAGAGACGTTCTGAACACTGTCCCTTTTTCTTTGCACAGAAGTATATACAGTGTGGCAGTTACTGTAATCTCCTCCCCCTTGCAAACAGCCACTCTCGCATCTTGGACCTCTAGGACTCTCTGTCTTGCATGCTTGGGTGCAAGGCCAAGCAAAATGAAGAGGAGAATAATTAGAGAAAGAGGAGGACATTGGTGGAGAATTGGGAGCAGGTAAGGTGAAAGGGCACAGGAGAAAAGAGATGCATGGAGGTTTTTTGGTTTCTGTGGGAAACAAGTTGACACACTTGGGCCTCATTTTGTATTCACAGAACAGAGAGTTAACGATATAAGTAGCTAGATAGTGGAGCAACTGCCACGAAGTCTGTACACTGAAGAGAACAGTCTCACATCTAGTTTTCATTTTGTTTTATGTCATAGTACCTTATTGATAGCATTCACTGGTGTGTTTGTAGAACACAGATGTGTTCAAATGCTCTGGTTTTGTCTACATGGTTATTTCCTTGTCCTATTTGTAAGGAATCCAACATTGTAAGACATATTGCATGTTTTTCTCTTGACGATCGTTGACCTTGAAGCGTCATGAACTAAGTTGAGCTGTTGGATTTTGTGGAGAAACTTTCAAAAGGGTCTGTGAAAAAGGCATTGTGGTGAGTCGCATTATGCACCCGAGCGTAAGGAGCAGATATCTGCCACCAGCCCAACTTGGCCTGGATTGCCTCTGTTTTAGTTCCCCCGGTTAGTGCTTTTCTCCCTAACCACTCTTGTGACTGTGATCATGTGAGTAAGGGCTGAGTTGCTACTGATTTCTGTGTGAGGTAAGCTGGTTTGAGGGAGGAAATCTGTGGACCTAGTCATTTTCCTTGGTGGTAAGCTTTCAGGGGTGCAAAAAGATTGATCTTCCTGGGGACTTTTCTGGTCCCAGGAAGATAGCGCATAGATGGGACCTCCAAAGACACACATTGAATCTTTAGGCCTGTTTTTCCTATTATGAGATACGAGTTTCTTCACTGATGGGGATGATGCTTATCTGAGAAGAAATTGTGAAAGGTGGTGTAGTATAGAGGTGTGGCTTAAGCTTGTAAGTTTTCTTCAAGGTTTTTCCCCTAAGCTTCCTACTTCAGACGGCCTACTTACATGATACTAGTATGTGATGTCAGGCTAACAACTTCCTAAATACCGGCAGGCCAGATCAGTGTCTCTTTTCTCTATATTGCCATGGAAATCAAGGGTCCCGCCGAATTTTCCATCGAAACAGTTGATTTGTGTTGTCTCTGGGAATTCTGAAGGGCGTACCGTTGCTTCCTAACCGGTGTCGTTTGGGAGATCTACCTCTGTACGTCCAAATGATTCATTTTGAGGCTTTGCTCATGTGCGCAGTAAACCCTTGAATTCCCTACGACCTTCCTTTCCTCCATCTCATACCCCATTAAGCCCGCTTCAGTTTATCTCCTGCATTTCTTTGGAATCTGTCAGCTCTTCCTCAACATCCTAATACTGAACTTGCCTGTCTGTTGCGACTAGGTCCTAACTAGTGTCCATATATCTTGTTTCCTTCCAATCCATTCTTCACACAAGAAACCTTCAAAGCAAGCTGGAACATTGCTCATAAACATCGCTCACAAACATTGTTTTGAGACTAGAAAACACAGTGTTGGCCTTGAAGACTCTGCGTGGTCTAGAATCCTCTCTGCTCCTCTAGCCCCATCTTGTGCCACTTTTGCCCTCACTTTCTATGCTTCAGATACACTGAATTAACCTTAGTTCTCACTCATCTGACAGAAGTCAGTTGAGATATGATTTTTCACTGTGATTCCTCGCATTAAGGAATTTGATGATCAGGTTTTGTGTGAGGACTAAAACTAAACTGGGAAGTGGAAGAATTGAGTTTCAACCGTTTCAGTCAACACGCACGTATTAATGATACCTACGTATCGAACACCGGGCTAGGTTTCATGAGGGATCCAGAAGTTCTGGCCATCTCTGGTTTTGGATATCCCTTAGTTGTTGAGACCTTTGCGTTGTCTGGTTGCCTTTTGTCTGTTTTCCAGATGGGAAAACAGGAACAAGGGAAGTATAGGTTATTACTAGGTGGGGTTGAACAAGCGGAGCAGCAAACTGCAAAGCTGAAAGAAGAGGGACGTACTCTAGAGGGATATGATTTCCATTTTCAAGGCGCCTGCATCCTGTGCAGGGAGACAGCCTAACATAAAATGTGCCTAACAACAAATATATTGACTTCTTACTAAAAATCTCCAGTTCATGTAACCAAGGGGTTTATACCTTCTCCTTTAAAAGTGATATTCCTGGGACTTCCCTGGTGGTCCAGTGGTGAAGACTCTGCGCTTCCAATGCTAGCAGGCGTGGGTTCAATCCCTGTCTGGGGAGCTAAGATCCCACATGCTGCGCAGCCAAAGAAATGTTTTTCGAAAGTTATATTCCTGTATTATTGAATTTAGTGGTTTAGATTTTGTTTTAACGTTAAGAAGATGACAGTTTATTTACCAGGAACAAACAAAACATAATGTAAAAATAGTTTCCCAGAAACGATGTCCATCATTCTCTTCTTCCCTTTCTCCCGCAGACTGGTGTTTCATCTTGACGAGTTCTCTGTCAGTCCATAGGAAAGCTGTCTGGCTTGGAGGTTGCAATCCCAGGGAATTTTTCATCAGCGGGGAAGTCTCCATCACTACAGAGGAATCAAGGGAGAAGTCAGTCCCTGGTAAGTGAGATGCTCCCCCTAAACACCAACACAGCAGTCATGTACCTTTCAAGGGGTTCAGGGGCAAGATGGGCAAGGCATTTCTGCTAACTCTTCTTAAGGATCATGGACAGTGCCCTATGCTACGAGGTAAGCGGTGACTGTTGTAATTCTTACTGGTGATCATTTCATGTCACTGATTCTTGGCTTTCTTTGTATTTCATAGGACTGTTGTAAGTCCAATACAAAATGAGTCTTATTTTTAAAAAACACTGAAATGTTTTACAAAGCCTAGCCTTCTCATCTAGAGTCCTTTCAATTCTCCCCACTTTCCTGAGAGGCTACGAACACTTCACACCATGAACTAGGAGAGGGGGTAGAGCCCTTTCTGATGAAATATATCAACAAAGACAGAGTCTTAGCCTGCTTGCTCTCTGGACAGGCTCTCGGACCACAAGGTCTTAAATCCTGGTATAAATGAAGGAAGTGAGGACAGTTCAACTGGCACTCTCATAACAAGAGTTCTGAAACACCTTCCAAAGAGACTGTAGCAGTAGATGAGGGAAGGGAGTGCCACAGTGTGGTATAGTACAGGGGGAGTGATCGGCTACAGCAGTGAAAAATGTGGTACCTATTGGTGTGCTCTCGGGGTTCTTGTACATGTAGCATAGATGACCTTTACAGTGGCCCTCCCACCTTCCCTCCTGCATTAGGTGTTCTTTTTTTTTTTTTTTAATTTATGTTTATTTATTTATTTATTGTTTGAACTTATTTATTCTACGTATTTATTTTTTTGGCCGCACTGGGTCTTCATTGCTGTGCACGGGCTTTCTCTAGTTACGGCTAGCGGGGGCTACTCTTGGTTGCGGTGTGCGGGCTTCTCATCGCGGTGGCTTCTCTTGTAGCGGAGCATGGGCTGTAGGCGCGTGGGCTTCGGTAGTTGAGGCTCACGGGCTCTAGAATGCAGGCTCAGTCGTTGTGGCACATGCGCTTAGTTGCTGCACGGCATGTGGGATCTTCCCAGACCAGGGCTCGAACCCGTGTCCCCTGCATTGGCAGGCGCCACCAGGGAAGCCCTAGGTGTTCTTCTATAGAGTCTAAAAACAGAGAGCACTGAGAGAAGGTAGTGGTTATTAAAGGCTCAGGATCTAAATTCTACCTGTCTCTACGCCACTTCCCAGCCGTCGATTTGACCCCATTTTTGAACGCCGACCTCATTCTTCAACTTTCTCTGCCGTTTGTATACTCACCTTGAAAACGTGTTTCTGTGATGCGTTGAGCAGACACAGGGTGGCAGGCTGCAGAGGTGGAAGCTGGTGGTCGGATATTTGTGGGCTGAATCTCCTTCAGTCCCATTCCCATTTCTGGTTGCACAGAGGCCCTACTTCCTGTGTGTGACGCAGAGCCATAGGATTGCGGGCAGGAGCCAAGTTCTCCATACAGTAAAGACCCCAGTGTGCCTTGGTTATAGTAATCTACCTGGCTTCCTTCCCGGTAGGGAAGTGACAGGCGGCTATGCCCCTGATTTGTTCGTGGGCCTCCTGATCCAGCAGTTCCCTTGGCTCTGCCCCTGTCATCAGCTGCCCCTAGGATAACTGTGAGCCCTTGCCACTTCTCTGGTAGATTTCCCTATTCCCCCACTATAATCACACCTGAATAAGGCAACTCAGACCTTTCAGAGATGTGTCCTGAACCTCTTGTTTTCTGAAATACCTATCTGGTGGTTGTGAGACTGAAGGCCAACGTCCCCAAGAGACTTTTTCTATTTCTCCTAGTAAAGCTAGACTCATCTTCTGTCCCCTTCAACTCTCCTCAAATTGTGTTCTTTCAACCCAGACCTCTGACCCTGCTTTTTACTTCTGCCATTTCATCCTCACTCCTGCTTCCTTTCCTAAATCCATACCTCTCTGTTGGCCTTCCTAGCCCTGGGCCAAGTTCCTTCCTCTTTCCTCAGTGTTTACCCCTTTCCTTCATTCTCCCATCCAACTTTCAGTCCTTCCTTTCTCACGCCCCAGTTAGCAGCATCTCAAAATTCTTAAGGTTTATTACTCATCTAGTCATTGTATTCCATTTACTTATTCAGTTCTATACCTATCTTACCTATGTATGGAAGAACAGCTGGTAGCCAAGGTGGCACCAAGAATCCCAGCAGCTCTCACTTGACGTATCCGTAGTAGTCAGCAATTTCCATTTGTTTTTCCCTCTCGGTGAGAAATGGCAGCTTCCCCGAAGAGGTGTATCTGGCAGCATTCTCCCGTTGTTGTTGAGCCCGCCTCTTCATGGCCTCTCGCTCTGGCCTCTGCTCTTGTTCGATGGGCTTTGACATGACTGGCTCAGGCACATTGGGTTCCCTCCATGGAACTCGTTGCTTGCTGAAGTCTTGGAGTAGAAATTGGGTTTGGAGCTTGGGTGGGGACTGGCGCTTAGTCCCAGCAGGGGGAACAGGCTCGCGCTGGAGAGAAGCGCCAGATGAAGTTTGGTAGGGTGCAGGCCTAGGAGCAGCGGACTGAGGGACACGGGGCTGGGTATGGTTGGTCCAAGCCGGTTGGGTTGGGTTGGTCACAGTTGGCTGAGCTGGTTTGGCGGGACCTGGCAAAGAGGCAGGAGCTGGCTGGGATGAATTGACTGCAGCAGGTTGAGCTGAGTCAGTAGAACCAGGCTGGGCACGGTAAGCCCCAGCAGGCCGACGTGAGGCCAGAGACTGTGGCCTCCGAGGAGCGGGTCGAGCTTGAGGCTTGTCCCAGGCAGAAAAAGGCAGAGGTATCAACTTGACCTTCCCAGGAGGAGGCCGCTCATACTGGGATGGAGAGGGACACTCTGTTTCAGCACTGCTGTCTGGTTTCTGGGCTTGGACCTGCGTTTTCTCAGGACTCTTCCCCTCACGTGGGGTATGCTGCCATGGCTGGATAGCTGGGGGTGGCTGGGGGTCTTTGGGGTTGCTTGCATTTCCCAAGAGCCGACAGGAAGAGAGCCCAGTTTTCGTCTCATTCTTCCTCCCCAGCGCATGAAGGACCTTCACAGACTCCAGCATGCGCACGCCAAGGGAGGTTCGAGGCTTTTGCAAGCTCTCTTGGAGAAGCTCAGTTTGGTGTTCCTTTCGCTTCGTGTTGGGGATTGCTGGCTTCTCTTCTGCCTTGACTTTGTTCCCTGACTGCTTGTTCTCTTCAGCCTTGTTTCTTCCTCTGGTCCTTTTGGTCTTTTCCTGCCCGTGGCTCTTAGTTTTGCTGACCTTTCTGGATGCAGCTTTCTGAGGTTTGCCTTGCGAGTGCTTGGCCGTGTTCACAGGAGCCCTGTCACTGACTGCAGCATTGCATAGAACCACTTCTCCCCCTAACAGGCACTCTGGATTCTTTGGCTGGCTTTTGGCCTTGGGAGCACCACTGATAGGCTCAGAGGCTTTCTGTTTGTTCTTCCTGGGTTGATCAGAGGGAACCTTTACGACACTTGGCTTTTCCTGCACCTGATTCACCTTAATGGCTCTGGTGTCTTTAGCTTTGATCACGTTGGGACCTTGGGATTGACCAAGATCTTTCAAAGAATTAAAGAGCTGGGGAAGGTGACTATCCTCCGCCAGTGTAGTCATGTCTGCAAAACCACTGCTAGGTTCAGTCCCGTTTTCAAGTGTCCCTAGGTCCTGACGACTGCGGCTGTTCTCTCTCAGATCAGCATTTTCAGAACCAGGCTGCTCCTCTTGGCTGAGGGGATCGGTGCAGGCCAGCGGCTGGTGAATATCAGGGATTCCTAAAGGGCGTAGTGGAGGATCTTGGTTCTCTGTTGGGATCTGGTAGGCATCCAGAGGCTTTGAAAGCTTGGTTTTGATATCATCCACGTTCTTACTCTCTGTTTGTCCCTGGCTTGGAGCTGGAGGCAGGGCCAGGAGACGACTGGCACTCTGGACTGGAGCTGTCACTGAAATGTCCCCAAGTTCAGACGGTGGGTTACTCTCAAGTATGTGACTGTTTCTGGTACTGCAGGACTTGGGGAGTTGTTGAGTTTGTGTCACACAAAACGTCTGGCTTGGAGGTCGCAATCCCAGGGAATTGTTCATCAGCGGGGAAGTCTCCGTCACTACAAAGGGATCAAGGGAGAAGTCAGTCCCTGGGAAGTGAGATGCTCCCCCTAAACACCAACACAGCAGTCATGTACCTTTCAAGGGGTTCAGGGGCAAGATGGGCAAGGCATTTCTACTAACTCTTCTTAAGGACCCTGGACAGTGCCCTATGCTACGAGGTAAGCGGTGACTGTTGTAATTCTTACTGGTGATCATTTCCTGTCACTGATTCTTGGCTTTCTTTGTATTTCATAGGACTGTTGTAAGTCCAATACAAAATGAGTCTTATTTTTAAAACACACTGAAATGTTTTACAAAGCCTAGCATTCTCATCTAGAGTCCTTTCAATTCTCCCCACTTTCCCGAGAGGCTACGAACACTTCACACCATGAACTAGGAGAGGGGGTAGAGCCCTTTCTGATGAAATGTATCAACAAAGACAGAGTCTCAGCCTGCTTGCTCTCTGGACAGGATCTCAGACCACAAGGTCTTAAATCCTGGTATAAATGAAGGAAGTGAGGACAGTTCAACTGGCACTCTCACAACGAGAGTTCTGAAACACCTTCCAAAGAGCCTATAGCAGTAGATGAGGGAAGGGAGTGCTACAGTGTGGTAGTACAGGGGGAATGATCGGCTACAGCAGTGAAAAATGTGGTACCTATTGGTGTGCTCTCGGGGTTCTTGTACATGTAGCATAGATGACCTTTACAGTGTCCCTCCCACCTTCCCACCTGCATTAGGTTTTTTTTTTTTTAATTTATGTTTATTTATTTATTGTTTGAACTTATTTGTTCTACGTATTTATTTTTTTGGCCGCACTGGGTCTTCATCGCTGTGCACGGGCTTTCTCTAGTTGGCGGCTAGCGGGGGCTGCTCTTGGTTGCGGTGTGCGGGCTTCTCATCGCGGTGGCGTCTGTTGCTGCGGAGCATGGGCTGCAGGCGCGTGGGCTTCGGTAGTTGCGGCTCACGGGCTCTAGAATGCAGGCTCAGTCGTTGTGGCACATGGGCTTAGTTGCTCCACGGCATGTGGGATCTTCCCAGACCAGGGCTCGAACCCGTGTCCCCCGCATTGCATTGACAGGCGGATTCTTCACCACGGCGCCACCAGGGAAGCCCTAGGTGTTCTTCTATAGAGTCTCAAAACAGAGGGCACTGAGCGAAGGTAGTGGTTATTAAAGGCTCGGGATCTAAATTCTACCTGTCTCTACACCACTTCCCAGCTGTCGATTTGACCCCACTTTTGAACGCCGACCTCATTCTTCAACTTTCTCTGCCGTTTGTATACTCACCTTGAAAACTTGTTTCTGTGATGCGTTGAGCAGACACAGGGTGGCAGATTGCAGAGGTGGAAGCTGGTGGTCGGATATTTGTGGGCTCGATCTCCTTCAGTCCCATTCCCATTTCTGGTTGCACAGAGGCCCTACTTCCTGTGTGTGACGCAGAGCCATAGGATTGCAGGCAGGAGCCAAGTTCTCCATACAGTAAAGACCCCAGTGTGCCTTGGTTATAGTAATCTACCTGGCTTCCTTCCTGGTAGGGAGGTGACAGGCGGCTATGCCCCTGATTTGGAATCTGAGATGGTGTTCCCTGAGCAAGGCTGGCAGAAAGCGATGGATATAGAGGGACCATGTTATTGGCGTCTGAAGTTTTATCATAGTGGGCTGCCATAAACATGGAGGAAGCAACTGTGTGCCGGTCAGTGAGTGCCAGAGTAAAGTCTCCGGGTGAAGAAGAATTCTTTTCAGTGCTTCGTGTGATGTCCCACTGAAGAACACCTGGATAGGAAGGAGCTGAAGTGGAGATCTGGCTGTGGTCAGTAACTCCAGATACCGTAGTCGTGCTAGAATGTTGGTAAAGGTAGGCACTACCCGTGAGTGTCTGGAAAGAGGTACCAGTAGCTGATGGCGAACTGACGGCAGGGGCAGAGACTCTGGAGAAGTTGCAGACACTTCGTGTTAGGGAAGTTGCATTGCTCATCACAGGAAGAGAATGCTGCAGAGATTTCAGAGTTCCAAGTAGAGATGGATTTTGGAAATTTTCTGTAAGAACAAGAGGGTCATGAAAAACTCAGGGAGGTTGAGAAATTCTCAGTCCGTTTGAGGAACAGCATTATCTTAAGGTTCTTGCTATCAGGACACCTCTACTATCAATACTTGCTGAGAAACCCAAAATCAGACAGTTAATGATGGCTGTAAGGACTGAGCAGTTTTCCACTCTTCTGTATTAACTGCCTGTGCTCCCATCTTGGGCACAGATGGGCAGAAGAGCCAAGTGGTATGGTTCAGACATTGTTCTCTAGGCTGGAAGCAACCTTCTCCCTGCCCTGTCTTTCCCTTCAGCCTGCACTCGTATTGACTTCTATGCTACTTCCTAGACTGGAAGCATTTTAGAACTAGGAGGCCCTTAGAGAACTTCGATTTTCTCAGTCTCATTTCGTGAGTAAGGAAACTGAGGCTCAGAGAGGTCGGGTTGACTTGTTCAAGTTCCCTCGTTATGTTAGTATCATTACCAGGTTCCAGAACCTACGTATCCTGACTTCCTTGCCAGGACTCTACTCTGAGCATGATACTGCCAGAAAGCAGGAGAAATAGAACTTACAATATAGGCATTTTTTTGGTCCATTAGAAAACAGTACGGCTATTACCATTGTCGTCTTCAGTGTCTCCCTTTGCTTGTACAGTTCCCATGCTATTACCTAGAGTTGACGTATAGCTCAGTCCAACTGGTGAATTGTGAAAGAGTCATTTTTGCCCTCTTCAAGCCTGGTTTCTCATCCTACCTCAAAATGATTACCCGAAAGTGGATATCTTAAGTGCTTTTGGAAAGAGAAAAGTTATCTGATGACTTCGGATTACTCATCTATAAAGTGGTTATAACACCACCACCAATAATAATAGCAGTAATAATTAATAGATGAATAAGCTGATATATTGCATCTGATTTATATGGAGGAAGATACAATAAGTTCTAGAAAGACAAAGAAAAATCATGACAAGCACATTACATAACGAAAAAGGAATCCATAGATATTAATGAAAACTGGGGTATGTGGCAAGTATCAAAGCCTAATGAATTTACTAACAAATGACATTCTGTACCATCCATGCAATATTAGGAAAGTGAATGTTGCCCGCTCTATTTTAGTGAATGCTATTAACCAAAACACACGATAGAGGTGATAGAGGTGAATGAATTCCTAGCCAATGCATACAGACAGAGACGGTATATCAGTAAACAATGCCTAACAAGCAACAGAATGCAATAAATGTGAATGTATAGGTAGCCACAACATATATAGACAAGTATTGCAATGAAAAGCGGTACGAAGCAGACAGCAAAATAATAAGGGTAAAAGAGTTTCATGATTGTGCTCATTCATATTTTTACCCAGCAAGTAACAGGTATTCAGCCTAGGAGAAATATATATTTCAATGAATATAACTTATATAATAAGCAGAAAGGAAGCTTAAAAAGTATCAGGAAGGTTTTTGTATTTATCCTAGAACTTAGATTAGAATTATCTTCAACATCCAGGAAGATGACATCCCAAAACCTCAAAAAACCATCATCCCTAGAATCCAACGAAAAAAGATTTTCAAATGTAAGAAAATCCAAAGGACTCCACCACATTGTTTTCGATAAATGTGGATGTTTGTTTTTTTTTTTCTTTTGCCGCGCCGCGTGGCCCTGGCCGTGAAAGCACCGAGTCCTAAGCACTGGACCGCCAGGGAATTCCCTAAATGGGGAATTAGAGATGTGGGGCTTGACTTTTTCTTTTTCTCCTTCGGTAGCTAAGATCTACAAGCGAACGATGGCTGTTGATCAATGTGCTCTCTGTGTTAGGAAGGAAATAACTGTGAAAATGAAAAGCAGCCTTGCCTTAGAACCTACATATCACACAAAGGAAATAGTCCTTCTGATTCAATTTAGAAGATGCCACTTAAAATGTTTAATTGGGAAAATGTCTACCTAGTTTAAAAATTAGAAAGAATAAAACACTGAAAATCAGCCCCCTAGATAACCACTTTGGTTTCTTGTTTATAGGAAGCATCATTTCTAAAACATATTTCTAAAATGTTTATATTCAAAACTGTCAAGTGCCAACTGTATTCAGAGAGGCAATAAAAGAAAGAAAACGGAGTATGACTTTTCTGATAAGCTGCCTTTCCTGGTGATCCCCTGTTCTGGCCTGACTTTCCTTCTTAGTCTGTTAATGTAAGGATTTGCTACCATCAACTTTGTTTTGCCCTGCTCTGAGCAGATTTCCCTCTGTGCTGTTTCTGCTTTAATTTAAAATCTTTGGTTCCCATCAGCATTCCATTGCAAACTACGTTTTTCTTGAGAGCCCCTCTATGCTTTCCCTCTTGATTCTTATATTTTTTTTCCCATCTCTTGGTTCCTGTTGGCCTGTGCTAATGAAAACAATCCTCAACTTCCTTACGTTTGACTCTGTGCCTCCCTATATAGCCCAGTACTCTCCATCCTCTCTCCCTATTCTCTCTTTTCAGCTGGTCGCAGTACTAGTGGAGGGAGACCATTAGAGATGAAACATCTTGGTATATATTGCTAGTTTTCTATGTCACCTGGCTTTTCTATGTTTCTGTTGAAACCCTCTTGAGAAGTCTCTGATTTCATTTTCTCCATGGGTACCCTTTAAGGCTCAATACTGGAAAGGAAGGGGATCAGAGTGATCAACCCAATGTGGTATCCTAACGTAACAGATAAGGAAAGCAGCAGGCTTTGTGAGACAGTCAGCGATTCGTCCAAAGTCACACAGATAGTAAACGTCCAAGTCAAAACTGAAGTTAGGTCTCCAGACTTGTAGTTCAATACTTTCCCTCATCATTCCCTGCTATGTTGAATCTCCTACTCAATTTAGGGGCCAAAGAAATCGAACGCAAAACTTTCCAAAGTGTCTTTTCTTACCTGACATGGTCAGAGAAGAGGAACCATCAACTGCAGGTACAAGGGCTGAGGAGACAACACTAGAGGATGTCTGAGTGGCTGCAGCTGAACGGCGCACGTGTCCAGTCCAGAGGTCACTGGTTACTGGTCCAAACAGCTCCACGGAAACCCCAAGACTCTACCAAGTGGTAGTAGGTTTGGTAGGAGAGTGATGTCACAAAGCAGGCAGTTGGAAGGTATGAGCTAGCCAATAGGGAGGTCCGATCCCCAAGAGGAAGGCGGGGTTGGGTGAAGAGAGTGTAGGAGAGCTAAAACAACACCTACATTTCTGAGCTCTGGGGAGGAAATCCTAGAAGACAGACTTACCTCCCCCAGGCTCTTCCATTAGGGAAATCATTGCAACATTTCTTACAGACGTTCATTAATATAATGAACTAACAGTTGCTTATATTCTACAGAGTATTCTATTTTATGTATCATATACTTAGAGCTATAGAGATCTTAACTTAATTAATATCCTTAGGAAGGAAAGTGCCATCTAGTTTGAACTATTAACAGTTGTTCTGAAATCATATGTGTCTAATGAGTGAACTGATAGCAGCTTTCAAGGAGCAAAAGTAGGGATGAAGAAGCTCTTTTTGTAGCTTGGTTCAAGAGTAGGGTGAAGTTTGTTGAGTGTACCTTGTGGAGAATGTTGTGGTCCAAGGCTCTTCTCTTCGAGTTTCTTCTCCTTGACTCCTGCCTTCCTTGGGCTGGGCTAGGCTGGGGGCCAGGTTGGACTTGCGACTTAGCATTTCTCTTCCGCTTTCTTCTTCTTTTTTTTTTTTTTTTTTTCCTTCCATTATGGGCATTGCTTCTAGGACAAGCCTTGATCTTGCATTGGATGTTACTTCCTGTCAACTTCCAGCAGCAGGAGTCTTCTTTTCAGTGCTTGACGCTTCACGAAATCGACTCTGCCCGTTGGCAGCAAATACCAGAGAGCTAGGAGACAGAGCTGGTTGCAGACCTTTCCTCTTCCAGCCTTTGGTTGCAATTCTTTGGCCCATAATTTGCTAGCTCTAGTTCCTTGGGCCACACAGGTATCCTGCCATCCAGCTCTTTTTCTATGTGAGAGACGTTCTGAACACTGTCCCTTTTTCTTTGCACAGAAGTATATACAGTGTGGCAGTTACTGTAATCTCCTCCCCCTTGCAAACAGCCACTCTCGAATCTTGGACCTCTAGGACTCTCTGTCTTGCATGCTTGGGTGCAAGGCCAAGCAAAATGAAGAGGAGAATAATTAGAGAAAGAGGAGGACATTGGTGGAGAATTGGGAGCAGGTAAGGTGAAAGGGCACAGGAGAAAAGAGATGCATGGAGGTTTTTTGGTTTCTGTGGGAAACAAGTTGACACACTTGGGCCTCATTTTGTATTCACAGAACAGAGAGTTAACGATATAAGTAGCTAGATAGTGCAGCAACTGCCACGAAGTCTGTACACTGAAGAGAACAGTCTCACATCTAGTTTTCATTTTGTTTTATGTCATAGTACCTTATTGATAGCATTCACTGGTGTGTTTGTAGAACACAGATGTGTTCAAATGCTCTGGTTTTGTCTACATGGTTATTTCCTTGTCCTATTTGTAAGGAATCCAACATTGTAAGACATATTGCATGTTTTTCTCTTGACGATCGTTGACCTTGAAGCGTCATGAACTAAGTTGAGCTGTTGGATTTTGTGGAGAAACTTTCAAAAGGGTCTGTGAAAAAGGCATTGTGGTGAGTCGCATTATGCACCCGAGCGTAAGGAGCAGATATCTGCCACCAGCCCAACTTGGCCTGGATTGCCTCTGTTTTAGTTCCCCCGGTTAGTGCTTTTCTCCCTAACCACTCTTGTGACTGTGATCATGTGAGTAAGGGCTGAGTTGCTACTGATTTCTGTGTGAGGTAAGCTGGTTTGAGGGAGGAAATCTGTGGACCTAGTCATTTTCCTTGGTGGTAAGCTTTCAGGGGTGCAAAAAGATTGATCTTCCTGGGGACTTTTCTGGTCCCAGGAAGATAGCGCATAGATGGGACCTCCAAAGACACACATTGAATCTTTAGGCCTGTTTTTCCTATTATGAGATACGAGTTTCTTCACTGATGGGGATGATGCTTATCTGAGAAGAAATTGTGAAAGGTGGTGTAGTATAGAGGTGTGGCTTAAGCTTGTAAGTTTTCTTCAAGGTTTTTCCCCTAAGCTTCCTACTTCAGACGGCCTACTTACATGATACTAGTATGTGATGTCAGGCTAACAACTTCCTAAATACCGGCAGGCCAGATCAGTGTCTCTTTTCTCTATATTGCCATGGAAATCAAGGGTCCCGCCGAATTTTCCATCGAAACAGTTGATTTGTGTTGTCTCTGGGAATTCTGAAGGGCGTACCGTTGCTTCCTAACCGGTGTCGTTTGGGAGATCTACCTCTGTACGTTCAAATGATTCATTTTGAGGCTTTGCTCATGTGCGCAGTAAACCCTTGAATTCCCTACGACCTTCCTTTCCTCCATCTCATACCCCATTAAGCCCGCTTCAGTTTATCTCCTGCATTTCTTTGGAATCTGTCAGCTCTTCCTCAACATCCTAATACTGAACTTGCCTGTCTGTTGCGACTAGGTCCTAACTAGTGTCCATATATCTTGTTTCCTTCCAATCCATTCTTCACACAAGAAACCTTCAAAGCAAGCTGGAACATTGCTCATAAACATCGCTCACAAACATTGTTTTGAGACTAGAAAACACAGTGTTGGCCTTGAAGACTCTGCGTGGTCTAGAATCCTCTCTGCTCCTCTAGCCCCATCTTGTGCCACTTTTGCCCTCACTTTCTATGCTTCAGATACACTGAATTAACCTTAGTTCTCACTCATCTGACAGAAGTCAGTTGAGATATGATTTTTCACTGTGATTCCTCGCATTAAGGAATTTGATGATCAGGTTTTGTGTGAGGACTAAAACTAAACTGGGAAGTGGAAGAATTGAGTTTCAACCGTTTCAGTCAACACGCACGTATTAATGATACCTACGTATCGAACACCGGGCTAGGTTTCATGAGGGATCCAGAAGTTCTGGCCATCTCTGGTTTTGGATATCCCTTAGTTGTTGAGACCTTTGCGTTGTCTGGTTGCCTTTTGTCTGTTTTCCAGATGGGAAAACAGGAACAAGGGAAGTATAGGTTATTACTAGGTGGGGTTGAACAAGCGGAGCAGCAAACTGCAAAGCTGAAAGAAGAGGGACGTACTCTAGAGGGATATGATTTCCATTTTCAAGGCGCCTGCATCCTGTGCAGGGAGACAGCCTAACATAAAATGTGCCTAACAACAAATATATTGACTTCTTACTAAAAATCTCCAGTTCATGTAACCAAGGGGTTTATACCTTCTCCTTTAAAAGTGATATTCCTGGGACTTCCCTGGTGGTCCAGTGGTGAAGACTCTGCGCTTCCAATGCTAGCAGGCGTGGGTTCAATCCCTGGCTGGGGAGCTAAGATCCCACATGCTGCGCAGCCAAAGAAATGTTTTTCGAAAGTTATATTCCTGTATTATTGAATTTAGTGGTTTAGATTTTGTTTTAACGTTAAGAAGATGACAGTTTATTTACCAGGAACAAACAAAACATAATGTAAAAATAGTTTCCCAGAAACGATGTCCATCATTCTCTTCTTCCCTTTCTCCCGCAGACTGGTGTTTCATCTTGACGAGTTCTCTGTCAGTCCATAGGAAAGCTGTCTGGCTTGGAGGTTGCAATCCCAGGGAATTTTTCATCAGCGGGGAAGTCTCCATCACTACAGAGGAATCAAGGGAGAAGTCAGTCCCTGGTAAGTGAGATGCTCCCCCTAAACACCAACACAGCAGTCATGTACCTTTCAAGGGGTTCAGGGGCAAGATGGGCAAGGCATTTCTGCTAACTCTTCTTAAGGATCATGGACAGTGCCCTATGCTACGAGGTAAGCGGTGACTGTTGTAATTCTTACTGGTGATCATTTCATGTCACTGATTCTTGGCTTTCTTTGTATTTCATAGGACTGTTGTAAGTCCAATACAAAATGAGTCTTATTTTTAAAAAACACTGAAATGTTTTACAAAGCCTAGCCTTCTCATCTAGAGTCCTTTCAATTCTCCCCACTTTCCTGAGAGGCTACGAACACTTCACACCATGAACTAGGAGAGGGGGTAGAGCCCTTTCTGATGAAATATATCAACAAAGACAGAGTCTTAGCCTGCTTGCTCTCTGGACAGGCTCTCGGACCACAAGGTCTTAAATCCTGGTATAAATGAAGGAAGTGAGGACAGTTCAACTGGCACTCTCATAACAAGAGTTCTGAAACACCTTCCAAAGAGACTGTAGCAGTAGATGAGGGAAGGGAGTGCCACAGTGTGGTATAGTACAGGGGGAGTGATCGGCTACAGCAGTGAAAAATGTGGTACCTATTGGTGTGCTCTCGGGGTTCTTGTACATGTAGCATAGATGACCTTTACAGTGGCCCTCCCACCTTCCCTCCTGCATTAGGTGTTCTTTTTTTTTTTTTTAATTTATGTTTATTTATTTATTTATTGTTTGAACTTATTTATTCTACGTATTTATTTTTTTGGCCGCACTGGGTCTTCATTGCTGTGCACGGGCTTTCTCTAGTTACGGCTAGCGGGGGCTACTCTTGGTTGCGGTGTGCGGGCTTCTCATCGCGGTGGCTTCTCTTGTAGCGGAGCATGGGCTGTAGGCGCGTGGGCTTCGGTAGTTGAGGCTCACGGGCTCTAGAATGCAGGCTCAGTCGTTGTGGCACATGCGCTTAGTTGCTGCACGGCATGTGGGATCTTCCCAGACCAGGGCTCGAACCCGTGTCCCCTGCATTGGCAGGCGCCACCAGGGAAGCCCTAGGTGTTCTTCTATAGAGTCTAAAAACAGAGAGCACTGAGAGAAGGTAGTGGTTATTAAAGGCTCAGGATCTAAATTCTACCTGTCTCTACGCCACTTCCCAGCCGTCGATTTGACCCCATTTTTGAACGCCGACCTCATTCTTCAACTTTCTCTGCCGTTTGTATACTCACCTTGAAAACGTGTTTCTGTGATGCGTTGAGCAGACACAGGGTGGCAGACTGCAGAGGTGGAAGCTGGTGGTCGGATATTTGTGGGCTGAATCTCCTTCAGTCCCATTCCCATTTCTGGTTGCACAGAGGCCCTACTTCCTGTGTGTGACGCAGAGCCATAGGATTGCGGGCAGGAGCTTGGTTCTCTGTTGGGATCTGGTAGGCATCCAGAGGCTTTGAAAGCTTGGTTTTGATATCATCCACGTTCTTACTCTCTGTTTGTCCCTGGCTTGGAGCTGGTGGCAGGGCCAGGAGACGACTGGCACTCTGGACTGGAGCTGTCACTGAAATGTCCCCAAGTTCAGACGGTGGGTTACTCTCAAGTATGTGACTGTTTCTGGTACTGCAGGACTTGGGGAGTTGTTGAGTTTGTGTCACACAAAACGTCTGGCTTGGAGGTCGCAATCCCAGGGAATTGTTCATCACCGGGGAAGTCTCCGTCACTACAAAGGGATCAAGGGAGAAGTCAGTCCCTGGGAAGTGAGATGCTCCCCCTAAACACCAACACAGCAGTCATGTACCTTTCAAGGGGTTCAGGGGCAAGATGGGCAAGGCATTTCTACTAACTCTTCTTAAGGACCCTGGACAGTGCCCTATGCTACGAGGTACATGTAGCATAGATGACCTTTACAGTGGCCCTCCCACCTTCCCTCCTGCATTAGGTGTTCTTTTTTTTTTTTTTTAATTTATGTTTATTTATTTATTTATTGTTTGAACTTATTTATTCTACGTATTTATTTTTTTGGCCGCACTGGGTCTTCATCGCTGTGCACGGGCTTTCTCTAGTTGGCGGCTAGCGGGGGCTGCTCTTGGTTGCGGTGTGCGGGCTTCTCATCGCGGTGGCGTCTGTTGCTGCGGAGCATGGGCTGCAGGCGCGTGGGCTTCGGTAGTTGCGGCTCACGGGCTCTAGAATGCAGGCTCAGTCGTTGTGGCACATGGGCTTAGTTGCTCCACGGCATGTGGGATCTTCCCAGACCAGGGCTCGAACCCGTGTCCCCCGCATTGCATTGACAGGCGGATTCTTCACCACGGCGCCACCAGGGAAGCCCTAGGTGTTCTTCTATAGAGTCTCAAAACAGAGGGCACTGAGCGAAGGTAGTGGTTATTAAAGGCTCGGGATCTAAATTCTACCTGTCTCTACACCACTTCCCAGCTGTCGATTTGACCCCACTTTTGAACGCCGACCTCATTCTTCAACTTTCTCTGCCGTTTGTATACTCACCTTGAAAACTTGTTTCTGTGATGCGTTGAGCAGACACAGGGTGGCAGATTGCAGAGGTGGAAGCTGGTGGTCGGATATTTGTGGGCTCGATCTCCTTCAGTCCCATTCCCATTTCTGGTTGCACAGACGCCCTACTTCCTGTGTGTGACGCAGAGCCATAGGATTGCGGGCAGGAGCCAAGTTCTCCATACAGTAAAGACCCCAGTGTGCCTTGGTTATAGTAATCTACCTGGCTTCCTTCCTGGTAGGGAGGTGACAGGCGGCTATGCCCCTGATTTGGAATCTGAGATGGTGTTCCCTGAGCAAGGCTGGCAGAAAGCGATGGATATAGAGGGACCATGTTATTGGCGTCTGAAGTTTTATCATAGTGGGCTGCCATAAACATGGAGGAAGCAACTGTGTGCCGGTCAGTGAGTGCCAGAGTAAAGTCTCCGGGTGAAGAAGAATTCTTTTCAGTGCTTCGTGTGATGTCCCACTGAAGAACACCTGGATAGGAAGGAGCTGAAGTGGAGATCTGGCTGTGGTCAGTAACTCCAGATACCGTAGTCGTGCTAGAATGTTGGTAAAGGTAGGCACTACCCGTGAGTGTCTGGAAAGAGGTACCAGTAGCTGATGGCGAACTGACGGCAGGGGCAGAGACTCTGGAGAAGTTGCAGACACTTCGTGTTAGGGAAGTTGCATTGCTCATCACAGGAAGAGAATGCTGCAGAGATTTCAGAGTTCCAAGTAGAGATGGATTTTGGAAATTTTCTGTAAGAACAAGAGGGTCATGAAAAACTCAGGGAGGTTGAGAAATTCTCAGTCCGTTTGAGGAACAGCATTATCTTAAGGTTCTTGCTATCAGGACACCTCTACTATCAATACTTGCTGAGAAACCCAAAATCAGACAGTTAATGATGGCTGTAAGGACTGAGCAGTTTTCCACTCTTCTGTATTAACTGCCTGTGCTCCCATCTTGGGCACAGATGGGCAGAAGAGCCAAGTGGTATGGTTCAGACATTGTTCTCTAGGCTGGAAGCAACCTTCTCCCTGCCCTGTCTTTCCCTTCAGCCTGCACTCGTATTGACTTCTATGCTACTTCCTAGACTGGAAGCATTTTAGAACTAGGAGGCCCTTAGAGAACTTCGATTTTCTCAGTCTCATTTCGTGAGTAAGGAAACTGAGGCTCAGAGAGGTCGGGTTGACTTGTTCAAGTTCTCTCATTATGTTAGTATCATTACCAGGTTCCAGAACCTACGTATCCTGACTTCCTTGCCAGGACTCTACTCTGAGCATGATACTGCCAGAAAGCAGGAGAAATAGAACTTACAATATAGGCATTTTTTTGGTCCATTAGAAAACAGTACGGCTATTACCATTGTCGTCTTCAGTGTCTCCCTTTGCTTGTACAGTTCCCATGCTATTACCTAGAGTTGACGTATAGCTCAGTCCAACTGGTGAATTGTGAAAGAGTCATTTTTGCCCTCTTCAAGCCTGGTTTCTCATCCTACCTCAAAATGATTACCCGAAAGTGGATATCTTAAGTGCTTTTGGAAAGAGAAAAGTTATCTGATGACTTCGGATTACTCATCTATAAAGTGGTTATAACACCACCACCAATAATAATAGCAGTAATAATTAATAGATGAATAAGCTGATATATTGCATCTGATTTATATGGAGGAAGATACAATAAGTTCTAGAAAGACAAAGAAAAATCATGACAAGCACATTACATAACGAAAAAGGAATCCATAGATATTAATGAAAACTGGGGTATGTGGCAAGTATCAAAGCCTAATGAATTTACTAACAAATGACATTCTGTACCATCCATGCAATATTAGGAAAGTGAATGTTGCCCGCTCTATTTTAGTGAATGCTATTAACCAAAACACACGATAGAGGTGATAGAGGTGAATGAATTCCTAGCCAATGCATACAGACAGAGACGGTATATCAGTAAACAATGCCTAACAAGCAACAGAATGCAATAAATGTGAATGTATAGGTAGCCACAACATATATAGACAAGTATTGCAATGAAAAGCGGTACGAAGCAGACAGCAAAATAATAAGGGTAAAAGAGTTTCATGATTGTGCTCATTCATATTTTTACCCAGCAAGTAACAGGTATTCAGCCTAGGAGAAATATATATTTCAATGAATATAACTTATATAATAAGCAGAAAGGAAGCTTAAAAAGTATCAGGAAGGTTTTTGTATTTATCCTAGAACTTAGATTAGAATTATCTTCAACATCCAGGAAGATGACATCCCAAAACCTCAAAAAACCATCATCCCTAGAATCCAACGAAAAAAGATTTTCAAATGTAAGAAAATCCAAAGGACTCCACCACATTGTTTTCGATAAATGTGGATGTTTGTTTTTTTTTTTCTTTTGCCGCGCCGCGTGGCCCTGGCCGTGAAAGCACCGAGTCCTAAGCACTGGACCGCCAGGGAATTCCCTAAATGGGGAATTAGAGATGTGGGGCTTGACTTTTTCTTTTTCTCCTTCGGTAGCTAAGATCTACAAGCGAACGATGGCTGTTGATCAATGTGCTCTCTGTGTTAGGAAGGAAATAACTGTGAAAATGAAAAGCAGCCTTGCCTTAGAACCTACATATCACACAAAGGAAATAGTCCTTCTGATTCAATTTAGAAGATGCCACTTAAAATGTTTAATTGGGAAAATGTCTACCTAGTTTAAAAATTAGAAAGAATAAAACACTGAAAATCAGCCCCCTAGATAACCACTTTGGTTTCTTGTTTATAGGAAGCATCATTTCTAAAACATATTTCTAAAATGTTTATATTCAAAACTGTCAAGTGCCAACTGTATTCAGAGAGGCAATAAAAGAAAGAAAACGGAGTATGACTTTTCTGATAAGCTGCCTTTCCTGGTGATCCCCTGTTCTGGCCTGACTTTCCTTCTTAGTCTGTTAATGTAAGGATTTGCTACCATCAACTTTGTTTTGCCCTGCTCTGAGCAGATTTCCCTCTGTGCTGTTTCTGCTTTAATTTAAAATCTTTGGTTCCCATCAGCATTCCATTGCAAACTACGTTTTTCTTGAGAGCCCCTCTATGCTTTCCCTCTTGATTCTTATATTTTTTTTCCCATCTCTTGGTTCCTGTTGGCCTGTGCTAATGAAAACAATCCTCAACTTCCTTACGTTTGACTCTGTGCCTCCCTATATAGCCCAGTACTCTCCATCCTCTCTCCCTATTCTCTCTTTTCAGCTGGTCGCAGTACTAGTGGAGGGAGACCATTAGAGATGAAACATCTTGGTATATATTGCTAGTTTTCTATGTCACCTGGCTTTTCTATGTTTCTGTTGAAACCCTCTTGAGAAGTCTCTGATTTCATTTTCTCCATGGGTACCCTTTAAGGCTCAATACTGGAAAGGAAGGGGATCAGAGTGATCAACCCAATGTGGTATCCTAACGTAACAGATAAGGAAAGCAGCAGGCTTTGTGAGACAGTCAGCGATTCGTCCAAAGTCACACAGATAGTAAACGTCCAAGTCAAAACTGAAGTTAGGTCTCCAGACTTGTAGTTCAATACTTTCCCTCATCATTCCCTGCTATGTTGAATCTCCTACTCAATTTAGGGGCCAAAGAAATCGAACGCAAAACTTTCCAAAGTGTCTTTTCTTACCTGACATGGTCAGAGAAGAGGAACCATCAACTGCAGGTACAAGGGCTGAGGAGACAACACTAGAGGATGTCTGAGTGGCTGCAGCTGAACGGCGCACGTGTCCAGTCCAGAGGTCACTGGTTACTGGTCCAAACAGCTCCACGGAAACCCCAAGACTCTACCAAGTGGTAGTAGGTTTGGTAGGAGAGTGATGTCACAAAGCAGGCAGTTGGAAGGTATGAGCTAGCCAATAGGGAGGTCCGATCCCCAAGAGGAAGGCGGGGTTGGGTGAAGAGAGTGTAGGAGAGCTAAAACAACACCTACATTTCTGAGCTCTGGGGAGGAAATCCTAGAAGACAGACTTACCTCCCCCAGGCTCTTCCATTAGGGAAATCATTGCAACATTTCTTACAGACGTTCATTAATATAATGAACTAACAGTTGCTTATATTCTACAGAGTATTCTATTTTATGTATCATATACTTAGAGCTATAGAGATCTTAACTTAATTAATATCCTTAGGAAGGAAAGTGCCATCTAGTTTGAACTATTAACAGTTGTTCTGAAATCATATGTGTCTAATGAGTGAACTGATAGCAGCTTTCAAGGAGCAAAAGTAGGGATGAAGAAGCTCTTTTTGTAGCTTGGTTCAAGAGTAGGGTGAAGTTTGTTGAGTGTACCTTGTGGAGAATGTTGTGGTCCAAGGCTCTTCTCTTCGAGTTTCTTCTCCTTGACTCCTGCCTTCCTTGGGCTGGGCTAGGCTGGGGGCCAGGTTGGACTTGCGACTTAGCATTTCTCTTCCGCTTTCTTCTTCTTTTTTTTTTTTTTTTTTTTCTTCCATTATGGGCATTGCTTCTAGGACAAGCCTTGATCTTGCATTGGATGTTACTTCCTGTCAACTTCCAGCAGCAGGAGTCTTCTTTTCAGTGCTTGACCCTTCACGAAATCGACTCTGCCCGTTGGCAGCAAATACCAGAGAGCTAGGAGACAGAGCTGGTTGCAGACCTTTCCTCTTCCAGCCTTTGGTTGCAATTCTTTGGCCCATAATTTGCTAGCTCTAGTTCCTTGGGCCACACAGGTATCCTGCCATCCAGCTCTTTTTCTATGTGAGAGACGTTCTGAACACTGTCCCTTTTTCTTTGCACAGAAGTATATACAGTGTGGCAGTTACTGTAATCTCCTCCCCCTTGCAAACAGCCACTCTCGAATCTTGGACCTCTAGGACTCTCTGTCTTGCATGCTTGGGTGCAAGGCCAAGCAAAATGAAGAGGAGAATAATTAGAGAAAGAGGAGGACATTGGTGGAGAATTGGGAGCAGGTAAGGTGAAAGGGCACAGGAGAAAAGAGATGCATGGAGGTTTTTTGGTTTCTGTGGGAAACAAGTTGACACACTTGGGCCTCATTTTGTATTCACAGAACAGAGAGTTAACGATATAAGTAGCTAGATAGTGGAGCAACTGCCACGAAGTCTGTACACTGAAGAGAACAGTCTCACATCTAGTTTTCATTTTGTTTTATGTCATAGTACCTTATTGATAGCATTCACTGGTGTGTTTGTAGAACACAGATGTGTTCAAATGCTCTGGTTTTGTCTACATGGTTATTTCCTTGTCCTATTTGTAAGGAATCCAACATTGTAAGACATATTGCATGTTTTTCTCTTGACGATCGTTGACCTTGAAGCGTCATGAACTAAGTTGAGCTGTTGGATTTTGTGGAGAAACTTTCAAAAGGGTCTGTGAAAAAGGCATTGTGGTGAGTCGCATTATGCACCCGAGCGTAAGGAGCAGATATCTGCCACCAGCCCAACTTGGCCTGGATTGCCTCTGTTTTAGTTCCCCCGGTTAGTGCTTTTCTCCCTAACCACTCTTGTGACTGTGATCATGTGAGTAAGGGCTGAGTTGCTACTGATTTCTGTGTGAGGTAAGCTGGTTTGAGGGAGGAAATCTGTGGACCTAGTCATTTTCCTTGGTGGTAAGCTTTCAGGGGTGCAAAAAGATTGATCTTCCTGGGGACTTTTCTGGTCCCAGGAAGATAGCGCATAGATGGGACCTCCAAAGACACACATTGAATCTTTAGGCCTGTTTTTCCTATTATGAGATACGAGTTTCTTCACTGATGGGGATGATGCTTATCTGAGAAGAAATTGTGAAAGGTGGTGTAGTATAGAGGTGTGGCTTAAGCTTGTAAGTTTTCTTCAAGGTTTTTCCCCTAAGCTTCCTACTTCAGACGGCCTACTTACATGATACTAGTATGTGATGTCAGGCTAACAACTTCCTAAATACCGGCAGGCCAGATCAGTGTCTCTTTTCTCTATATTGCCATGGAAATCAAGGGTCCCGCCGAATTTTCCATCGAAACAGTTGATTTGTGTTGTCTCTGGGAATTCTGAAGGGCGTACCGTTGCTTCCTAACCGGTGTCGTTTGGGAGATCTACCTCTGTACGTTCAAATGATTCATTTTGAGGCTTTGCTCATGTGCGCAGTAAACCCTTGAATTCCCTACGACCTTCCTTTCCTCCATCTCATACCCCATTAAGCCCGCTTCAGTTTATCTCCTGCATTTCTTTGGAATCTGTCAGCTCTTCCTCAACATCCTAATACTGAACTTGCCTGTCTGTTGCGACTAGGTCCTAACTAGTGTCCATATATCTTGTTTCCTTCCAATCCATTCTTCACACAAGAAACCTTCAAAGCAAGCTGGAACATTGCTCATAAACATCGCTCACAAACATTGTTTTGAGACTAGAAAACACAGTGTTGGCCTTGAAGACTCTGCGTGGTCTAGAATCCTCTCTGCTCCTCTAGCCCCATCTTGTGCCACTTTTGCCCTCACTTTCTATGCTTCAGATACACTGAATTAACCTTAGTTCTCACTCATCTGACAGAAGTCAGTTGAGATATGATTTTTCACTGTGATTCCTCGCATTAAGGAATTTGATGATCAGGTTTTGTGTGAGGACTAAAACTAAACTGGGAAGTGGAAGAATTGAGTTTCAACCGTTTCAGTCAACACGCACGTATTAATGATACCTACGTATCGAACACCGGGCTAGGTTTCATGAGGGATCCAGAAGTTCTGGCCATCTCTGGTTTTGGATATCCCTTAGTTGTTGAGACCTTTGCGTTGTCTGGTTGCCTTTTGTCTGTTTTCCAGATGGGAAAACAGGAACAAGGGAAGTATAGGTTATTACTAGGTGGGGTTGAACAAGCGGAGCAGCAAACTGCAAAGCTGAAAGAAGAGGGACGTACTCTAGAGGGATATGATTTCCATTTTCAAGGCGCCTGCATCCTGTGCAGGGAGACAGCCTAACATAAAATGTGCCTAACAACAAATATATTGACTTCTTACTAAAAATCTCCAGTTCATGTAACCAAGGGGTTTATACCTTCTCCTTTAAAAGTGATATTCCTGGGACTTCCCTGGTGGTCCAGTGGTGAAGACTCTGCGCTTCCAATGCTAGCAGGCGTGGGTTCAATCCCTGGCTGGGGAGCTAAGATCCCACATGCTGCGCAGCCAAAGAAATGTTTTTCGAAAGTTATATTCCTGTATTATTGAATTTAGTGGTTTAGATTTTGTTTTAACGTTAAGAAGATGACAGTTTATTTACCAGGAACAAACAAAACATAATGTAAAAATAGTTTCCCAGAAACGATGTCCATCATTCTCTTCTTCCCTTTCTCCCGCAGACTGGTGTTTCATCTTGACGAGTTCTCTGTCAGTCCATAGGAAAGCTGTCTGGCTTGGAGGTTGCAATCCCAGGGAATTTTTCATCAGCGGGGAAGTCTCCATCACTACAGAGGAATCAAGGGAGAAGTCAGTCCCTGGTAAGTGAGATGCTCCCCCTAAACACCAACACAGCAGTCATGTACCTTTCAAGGGGTTCAGGGGCAAGATGGGCAAGGCATTTCTGCTAACTCTTCTTAAGGATCATGGACAGTGCCCTATGCTACGAGGTAAGCGGTGACTGTTGTAATTCTTACTGGTGATCATTTCATGTCACTGATTCTTGGCTTTCTTTGTATTTCATAGGACTGTTGTAAGTCCAATACAAAATGAGTCTTATTTTTAAAAAACACTGAAATGTTTTACAAAGCCTAGCCTTCTCATCTAGAGTCCTTTCAATTCTCCCCACTTTCCTGAGAGGCTACGAACACTTCACACCATGAACTAGGAGAGGGGGTAGAGCCCTTTCTGATGAAATATATCAACAAAGACAGAGTCTTAGCCTGCTTGCTCTCTGGACAGGCTCTCGGACCACAAGGTCTTAAATCCTGGTATAAATGAAGGAAGTGAGGACAGTTCAACTGGCACTCTCATAACAAGAGTTCTGAAACACCTTCCAAAGAGACTGTAGCAGTAGATGAGGGAAGGGAGTGCCACAGTGTGGTATAGTACAGGGGGAGTGATCGGCTACAGCAGTGAAAAATGTGGTACCTATTGGTGTGCTCTCGGGGTTCTTGTACATGTAGCATAGATGACCTTTACAGTGGCCCTCCCACCTTCCCTCCTGCATTAGGTGTTCTTTTTTTTTTTTTTAATTTATGTTTATTTATTTATTTATTGTTTGAACTTATTTATTCTACGTATTTATTTTTTTGGCCGCACTGGGTCTTCATTGCTGTGCACGGGCTTTCTCTAGTTACGGCTAGCGGGGGCTACTCTTGGTTGCGGTGTGCGGGCTTCTCATCGCGGTGGCTTCTCTTGTAGCGGAGCATGGGCTGTAGGCACGTGGGCTTCGGTAGTTGAGGCTCACGGGCTCTAGAATGCAGGCTCAGTCGTTGTGGCACATGCGCTTAGTTGCTGCACGGCATGTGGGATCTTCCCAGACCAGGGCTCGAACCCGTGTCCCCTGCATTGGCAGGCGCCACCAGGGAAGCCCTAGGTGTTCTTCTATAGAGTCTAAAAACAGAGAGCACTGAGAGAAGGTAGTGGTTATTAAAGGCTCAGGATCTAAATTCTACCTGTCTCTACGCCACTTCCCAGCCGTCGATTTGACCCCATTTTTGAACGCCGACCTCATTCTTCAACTTTCTCTGCCGTTTGTATACTCACCTTGAAAACGTGTTTCTGTGATGCGTTGAGCAGACACAGGGTGGCAGACTGCAGAGGTGGAAGCTGGTGGTCGGATATTTGTGGGCTGAATCTCCTTCAGTCCCATTCCCATTTCTGGTTGCACAGAGGCCCTACTTCCTGTGTGTGACGCAGAGCCATAGGATTGCGGGCAGGAGCTTGGTTCTCTGTTGGGATCTGGTAGGCATCCAGAGGCTTTGAAAGCTTGGTTTTGATATCATCCACGTTCTTACTCTCTGTTTGTCCCTGGCTTGGAGCTGGTGGCAGGGCCAGGAGACGACTGGCACTCTGGACTGGAGCTGTCACTGAAATGTCCCCAAGTTCAGACGGTGGGTTACTCTCAAGTATGTGACTGTTTCTGGTACTGCAGGACTTGGGGAGTTGTTGAGTTTGTGTCACACAAAACGTCTGGCTTGGAGGTCGCAATCCCAGGGAATTGTTCATCACCGGGGAAGTCTCCGTCACTACAAAGGGATCAAGGGAGAAGTCAGTCCCTGGGAAGTGAGATGCTCCCCCTAAACACCAACACAGCAGTCATGTACCTTTCAAGGGGTTCAGGGGCAAGATGGGCAAGGCATTTCTACTAACTCTTCTTAAGGACCCTGGACAGTGCCCTATGCTACGAGGTACATGTAGCATAGATGACCTTTACAGTGGCCCTCCCACCTTCCCTCCTGCATTAGGTGTTCTTTTTTTTTTTTTTAATTTATGTTTATTTATTTATTTATTGTTTGAACTTATTTATTCTACGTATTTATTTTTTTGGCCGCACTGGGTCTTCATCGCTGTGCACGGGCTTTCTCTAGTTGGCGGCTAGCGGGGGCTGCTCTTGGTTGCGGTGTGCGGGCTTCTCATCGCGGTGGCGTCTGTTGCTGCGGAGCATGGGCTGCAGGCGCGTGGGCTTCGGTAGTTGCGGCTCACGGGCTCTAGAATGCAGGCTCAGTCGTTGTGGCACATGGGCTTAGTTGCTCCACGGCATGTGGGATCTTCCCAGACCAGGGCTCGAACCCGTGTCCCCCGCATTGCATTGACAGGCGGATTCTTCACCACGGCGCCACCAGGGAAGCCCTAGGTGTTCTTCTATAGAGTCTCAAAACAGAGGGCACTGAGCGAAGGTAGTGGTTATTAAAGGCTCGGGATCTAAATTCTACCTGTCTCTACACCACTTCCCAGCTGTCGATTTGACCCCACTTTTGAACGCCGACCTCATTCTTCAACTTTCTCTGCCGTTTGTATACTCACCTTGAAAACTTGTTTCTGTGATGCGTTGAGCAGACACAGGGTGGCAGATTGCAGAGGTGGAAGCTGGTGGTCGGATATTTGTGGGCTCGATCTCCTTCAGTCCCATTCCCATTTCTGGTTGCACAGACGCCCTACTTCCTGTGTGTGACGCAGAGCCATAGGATTGCGGGCAGGAGCCAAGTTCTCCATACAGTAAAGACCCCAGTGTGCCTTGGTTATAGTAATCTACCTGGCTTCCTTCCTGGTAGGGAGGTGACAGGCGGCTATGCCCCTGATTTGGAATCTGAGATGGTGTTCCCTGAGCAAGGCTGGCAGAAAGCGATGGATATAGAGGGACCATGTTATTGGCGTCTGAAGTTTTATCATAGTGGGCTGCCATAAACATGGAGGAAGCAACTGTGTGCCGGTCAGTGAGTGCCAGAGTAAAGTCTCCGGGTGAAGAAGAATTCTTTTCAGTGCTTCGTGTGATGTCCCACTGAAGAACACCTGGATAGGAAGGAGCTGAAGTGGAGATCTGGCTGTGGTCAGTAACTCCAGATACCGTAGTCGTGCTAGAATGTTGGTAAAGGTAGGCACTACCCGTGAGTGTCTGGAAAGAGGTACCAGTAGCTGATGGCGAACTGACGGCAGGGGCAGAGACTCTGGAGAAGTTGCAGACACTTCGTGTTAGGGAAGTTGCATTGCTCATCACAGGAAGAGAATGCTGCAGAGATTTCAGAGTTCCAAGTAGAGATGGATTTTGGAAATTTTCTGTAAGAACAAGAGGGTCATGAAAAACTCAGGGAGGTTGAGAAATTCTCAGTCCGTTTGAGGAACAGCATTATCTTAAGGTTCTTGCTATCAGGACACCTCTACTATCAATACTTGCTGAGAAACCCAAAATCAGACAGTTAATGATGGCTGTAAGGACTGAGCAGTTTTCCACTCTTCTGTATTAACTGCCTGTGCTCCCATCTTGGGCACAGATGGGCAGAAGAGCCAAGTGGTATGGTTCAGACATTGTTCTCTAGGCTGGAAGCAACCTTCTCCCTGCCCTGTCTTTCCCTTCAGCCTGCACTCGTATTGACTTCTATGCTACTTCCTAGACTGGAAGCATTTTAGAACTAGGAGGCCCTTAGAGAACTTCGATTTTCTCAGTCTCATTTCGTGAGTAAGGAAACTGAGGCTCAGAGAGGTCGGGTTGACTTGTTCAAGTTCTCTCATTATGTTAGTATCATTACCAGGTTCCAGAACCTACGTATCCTGACTTCCTTGCCAGGACTCTACTCTGAGCATGATACTGCCAGAAAGCAGGAGAAATAGACCTTACAATATAGGCATTTTTTTGGTCCATTAGAAAACAGTACGGCTATTACCATTGTCGTCTTCAGTGTCTCCCTTTGCTTGTACAGTTCCCATGCTATTACCTAGAGTTGACGTATAGCTCAGTCCAACTGGTGAATTGTGAAAGAGTCATTTTTGCCCTCTTCAAGCCTGGTTTCTCATCCTACCTCAAAATGATTACCCGAAAGTGGATATCTTAAGTGCTTTTGGAAAGAGAAAAGTTATCTGATGACTTCGGATTACTCATCTATAAAGTGGTTATAACACCACCACCAATAATAATAGCAGTAATAATTAATAGATGAATAAGCTGATATATTGCATCTGATTTATATGGAGGAAGATACAATAAGTTCTAGAAAGACAAAGAAAAATCATGACAAGCACATTACATAACGAAAAAGGAATCCATAGATATTAATGAAAACTGGGGTATGTGGCAAGTATCAAAGCCTAATGAATTTACTAACAAATGACATTCTGTACCATCCATGCAATATTAGGAAAGTGAATGTTGCCCGCTCTATTTTAGTGAATGCTATTAACCAAAACACACGATAGAGGTGATAGAGGTGAATGAATTCCTAGCCAATGCATACAGACAGAGACGGTATATCAGTAAACAATGCCTAACAAGCAACAGAATGCAATAAATGTGAATGTATAGGTAGCCACAACATATATAGACAAGTATTGCAATGAAAAGCGGTACGAAGCAGACAGCAAAATAATAAGGGTAAAAGAGTTTCATGATTGTGCTCATTCATATTTTTACCCAGCAAGTAACAGGTATTCAGCCTAGGAGAAATATATATTTCAATGAATATAACTTATATAATAAGCAGAAAGGAAGCTTAAAAAGTATCAGGAAGGTTTTTGTATTTATCCTAGAACTTAGATTAGAATTATCTTCAACATCCAGGAAGATGACATCCCAAAACCTCAAAAAACCATCATCCCTAGAATCCAACGAAAAAAGATTTTCAAATGTAAGAAAATCCAAAGGACTCCACCACATTGTTTTCGATAAATGTGGATGTTTGTTTTTTTTTTTCTTTTGCCGCGCCGCGTGGCCCTGGCCGTGAAAGCACCGAGTCCTAAGCACTGGACCGCCAGGGAATTCCCTAAATGGGGAATTAGAGATGTGGGGCTTGACTTTTTCTTTTTCTCCTTCGGTAGCTAAGATCTACAAGCGAACGATGGCTGTTGATCAATGTGCTCTCTGTGTTAGGAAGGAAATAACTGTGAAAATGAAAAGCAGCCTTGCCTTAGAACCTACATATCACACAAAGGAAATAGTCCTTCTGATTCAATTTAGAAGATGCCACTTAAAATGTTTAATTGGGAAAATGTCTACCTAGTTTAAAAATTAGAAAGAATAAAACACTGAAAATCAGCCCCCTAGATAACCACTTTGGTTTCTTGTTTATAGGAAGCATCATTTCTAAAACATATTTCTAAAATGTTTATATTCAAAACTGTCAAGTGCCAACTGTATTCAGAGAGGCAATAAAAGAAAGAAAACGGAGTATGACTTTTCTGATAAGCTGCCTTTCCTGGTGATCCCCTGTTCTGGCCTGACTTTCCTTCTTAGTCTGTTAATGTAAGGATTTGCTACCATCAACTTTGTTTTGCCCTGCTCTGAGCAGATTTCCCTCTGTGCTGTTTCTGCTTTAATTTAAAATCTTTGGTTCCCATCAGCATTCCATTGCAAACTACGTTTTTCTTGAGAGCCCCTCTATGCTTTCCCTCTTGATTCTTATATTTTTTTTCCCATCTCTTGGTTCCTGTTGGCCTGTGCTAATGAAAACAATCCTCAACTTCCTTACGTTTGACTCTGTGCCTCCCTATATAGCCCAGTACTCTCCATCCTCTCTCCCTATTCTCTCTTTTCAGCTGGTCGCAGTACTAGTGGAGGGAGACCATTAGAGATGAAACATCTTGGTATATATTGCTAGTTTTCTATGTCACCTGGCTTTTCTATGTTTCTGTTGAAACCCTCTTGAGAAGTCTCTGATTTCATTTTCTCCATGGGTACCCTTTAAGGCTCAATACTGGAAAGGAAGGGGATCAGAGTGATCAACCCAATGTGGTATCCTAACGTAACAGATAAGGAAAGCAGCAGGCTTTGTGAGACAGTCAGCGATTCGTCCAAAGTCACACAGATAGTAAACGTCCAAGTCAAAACTGAAGTTAGGTCTCCAGACTTGTAGTTCAATACTTTCCCTCATCATTCCCTGCTATGTTGAATCTCCTACTCAATTTAGGGGCCAAAGAAATCGAACGCAAAACTTTCCAAAGTGTCTTTTCTTACCTGACATGGTCAGAGAAGAGGAACCATCAACTGCAGGTACAAGGGCTGAGGAGACAACACTAGAGGATGTCTGAGTGGCTGCAGCTGAACGGCGCACGTGTCCAGTCCAGAGGTCACTGGTTACTGGTCCAAACAGCTCCACGGAAACCCCAAGACTCTACCAAGTGGTAGTAGGTTTGGTAGGAGAGTGATGTCACAAAGCAGGCAGTTGGAAGGTATGAGCTAGCCAATAGGGAGGTCCGATCCCCAAGAGGAAGGCGGGGTTGGGTGAAGAGAGTGTAGGAGAGCTAAAACAACACCTACATTTCTGAGCTCTGGGGAGGAAATCCTAGAAGACAGACTTACCTCCCCCAGGCTCTTCCATTAGGGAAATCATTGCAACATTTCTTACAGACGTTCATTAATATAATGAACTAACAGTTGCTTATATTCTACAGAGTATTCTATTTTATGTATCATATACTTAGAGCTATAGAGATCTTAACTTAATTAATATCCTTAGGAAGGAAAGTGCCATCTAGTTTGAACTATTAACAGTTGTTCTGAAATCATATGTGTCTAATGAGTGAACTGATAGCAGCTTTCAAGGAGCAAAAGTAGGGATGAAGAAGCTCTTTTTGTAGCTTGGTTCAAGAGTAGGGTGAAGTTTGTTGAGTGTACCTTGTGGAGAATGTTGTGGTCCAAGGCTCTTCTCTTCGAGTTTCTTCTCCTTGACTCCTGCCTTCCTTGGGCTGGGCTAGGCTGGGGGCCAGGTTGGACTTGCGACTTAGCATTTCTCTTCCGCTTTCTTCTTCTTTTTTTTTTTTTTTTTTTCCTTCCATTATGGGCATTGCTTCTAGGACAAGCCTTGATCTTGCATTGGATGTTACTTCCTGTCAACTTCCAGCAGCAGGAGTCTTCTTTTCAGTGCTTGATGCTTCACGAAATCGACTCTGCCCGTTGGCAGCAAATACCAGAGAGCTAGGAGACAGAGCTGGTTGCAGACCTTTCCTCTTCCAGCCTTTGGTTGCAATTCTTTGGCCCATAATTTGCTAGCTCTAGTTCCTTGGGCCACACAGGTATCCTGCCATCCAGCTCTTTTTGTATGTGAGAGACGTTCTGAACACTGTCCCTTTTTCTTTGCACAGAAGTATATACAGTGTGGCAGTTACTGTAATCTCCTCCCCCTTGCAAACAGCCACTCTCGAATCTTGGACCTCTAGGACTCTCTGTCTTGCATGCTTGGGTGCAAGGCCAAGCAAAATGAAGAGGAGAATAATTAGAGAAAGAGGAGGACATTGGTGGAGAATTGGGAGCAGGTAAGGTGAAAGGGCACAGGAGAAAAGAGATGCATGGAGGTTTTTTGGTTTCTGTGGGAAACAAGTTGACACACTTGGGCCTCATTTTGTATTCACAGAACAGAGAGTTAACGATATAAGTAGCTAGAGAGTGGAGCAACTGCCACGAAGTCTGTACACTGAAGAGAACAGTCTCACATCTAGTTTTCATTTTGTTTTATGTCATAGTACCTTATTGATAGCATTCACTGGTGTGTTTGTAGAACACAGATGTGTTCAAATGCTCTGGTTTTGTCTACATGGTTATTTCCTTGTCCTATTTGTAAGGAATCCAACATTGTAAGACATATTGCATGTTTTTCTCTTGACGATCGTTGACCTTGAAGCGTCATGAACTAAGTTGAGCTGTTGGATTTTGTGGAGAAACTTTCAAAAGGGTCTGTGAAAAAGGCATTGTGGTGAGTCGCATTATGCACCCGAGCGTAAGGAGCAGATATCTGCCACCAGCCCAACTTGGCCTGGATTGCCTCTGTTTTAGTTCCCCCGGTTAGTGCTTTTCTCCCTAACCACTCTTGTGACTGTGATCATGTGAGTAAGGGCTGAGTTGCTACTGATTTCTGTGTGAGGTAAGCTGGTTTGAGGGAGGAAATCTGTGGACCTAGTCATTTTCCTTGGTGGTAAGCTTTCAGGGGTGCAAAAAGATTGATCTTCCTGGGGACTTTTCTGGTCCCAGGAAGATAGCGCATAGATGGGACCTCCAAAGACACACATTGAATCTTTAGGCCTGTTTTTCCTATTATGAGATACGAGTTTCTTCACTGATGGGGATGATGCTTATCTGAGAAGAAATTGTGAAAGGTGGTGTAGTATAGAGGTGTGGCTTAAGCTTGTAAGTTTTCTTCAAGGTTTTTCCCCTAAGCTTCCTACTTCAGACGGCCTACTTACATGATACTAGTATGTGATGTCAGGCTAACAACTTCCTAAATACCGGCAGGCCAGATCAGTGTCTCTTTTCTCTATATTGCCATGGAAATCAAGGGTCCCGCCGAATTTTCCATCGAAACAGTTGATTTGTGTTGTCTCTGGGAATTCTGAAGGGCGTACCGTTGCTTCCTAACCGGTGTCGTTTGGGAGATCTACCTCTGTACGTCCAAATGATTCATTTTGAGGCTTTGCTCATGTGCGCAGTAAACCCTTGAATTCCCTACGACCTTCCTTTCCTCCATCTCATACCCCATTAAGCCCGCTTCAGTTTATCTCCTGCATTTCTTTGGAATCTGTCAGCTCTTCCTCAACATCCTAATACTGAACTTGCCTGTCTGTTGCGACTAGGTCCTAACTAGTGTCCATATATCTTGTTTCCTTCCAATCCATTCTTCACACAAGAAACCTTCAAAGCAAGCTGGAACATTGCTCATAAACATCGCTCACAAACATTGTTTTGAGACTAGAAAACACAGTGTTGGCCTTGAAGACTCTGCGTGGTCTAGAATCCTCTCTGCTCCTCTAGCCCCATCTTGTGCCACTTGTGCCCTCACTTTCTATGCTTCAGATACACTGAATTAACCTTAGTTCTCACTCATCTGACAGAAGTCAGTTGAGATATGATTTTTCACTGTGATTCCTCGCATTAAGGAATTTGATGATCAGGTTTTGTGTGAGGACTAAAACTAAACTGGGAAGTGGAAGAATTGAGTTTCAACCGTTTCAGTCAACACGCACGTATTAATGATACCTACGTATCGAACACCGGGCTAGGTTTCATGAGGGATCCAGAAGTTCTGGCCATCTCTGGTTTTGGATATCCCTTAGTTGTTGAGACCTTTGCGTTGTCTGGTTGCCTTTTGTCTGTTTTCCAGATGGGAAAACAGGAACAAGGGAAGTATAGGTTATTACTAGGTGGGGTTGAACAAGCGGAGCAGCAAACTGCAAAGCTGAAAGAAGAGGGACGTACTCTAGAGGGATATGATTTCCATTTTCAAGGCGCCTGCATCCTGTGCAGGGAGACAGCCTAACATAAAATGTGCCTAACAACAAATATATTGACTTCTTACTAAAAATCTCCAGTTCATGTAACCAAGGGGTTTATACCTTCTCCTTTAAAAGTGATATTCCTGGGACTTCCCTGGTGGTCCAGTGGTGAAGACTCTGCGCTTCCAATGCTAGCAGGCGTGGGTTCAATCCCTGGCTGGGGAGCTAAGATCCCACATGCTGCGCAGCCAAAGAAATGTTTTTCGAAAGTTATATTCCTGTATTATTGAATTTAGTGGTTTAGATTTTGTTTTAACGTTAAGAAGATGACAGTTTATTTACCAGGAACAAACAAAACATAATGTAAAAATAGTTTCCCAGAAACGATGTCCATCATTCTCTTCTTCCCTTTCTCCCGCAGACTGGTGTTTCATCTTGACGAGTTCTCTGTCAGTCCGTAGGAAAGCTGTCTGGCTTGGAGGTTGCAATCCCAGGGAATTTTTCATCAGCGGGGAAGTCTCCATCACTACAGAGGAATCAAGGGAGAAGTCAGTCCCTGGTAAGTGAGATGCTCCCCCTAAACACCAACACAGCAGTCATGTACCTTTCAAGGGGTTCAGGGGCAAGATGGGCAAGGCATTTCTGCTAACTCTTCTTAAGGATCATGGACAGTGCCCTATGCTACGAGGTAAGCGGTGACTGTTGTAATTCTTACTGGTGATCATTTCATGTCACTGATTCTTGGCTTTCTTTGTATTTCATAGGACTGTTGTAAGTCCAATACAAAATGAGTCTTATTTTTAAAAAACACTGAAATGTTTTACAAAGCCTAGCCTTCTCATCTAGAGTCCTTTCAATTCTCCCCACTTTCCTAAGAGGCTACGAACACTTCACACCATGAACTAGGAGAGGGGGTAGAGCCCTTTCTGATGAAATATATCAACAAAGACAGAGTCTTAGCCTGCTTGCTCTCTGGACAGGCTCTCGGACCACAAGGTCTTAAATCCTGGTATAAATGAAGGAAGTGAGGACAGTTCAACTGGCACTCTCATAACAAGAGTTCTGAAACACCTTCCAAAGAGACTGTAGCAGTAGATGAGGGAAGGGAGTGCCACAGTGTGGTATAGTACAGGGGGAGTGATCGGCTACAGCAGTGAAAAATGTGGTACCTATTGGTGTGCTCTCGGGGTTCTTGTACATGTAGCATAGATGACCTTTACAGTGGCCCTCCCACCTTCCCTCCTGCATTAGGTGTTCTTTTTTTTTTTTTTAATTTATGTTTATTTATTTATTTATTGTTTGAACTTATTTATTCTACGTATTTATTTTTTTGGCCGCACTGGGTCTTCATTGCTGTGCACGGGCTTTCTCTAGTTACGGCTAGCGGGGGCTACTCTTGGTTGCGGTGTGCGGGCTTCTCATCGCGGTGGCTTCTCTTGTAGCGGAGCATGGGCTGTAGGCGCGTGGGCTTCGGTAGTTGAGGCTCACGGGCTCTAGAATGCAGGCTCAGTCGTTGTGGCACATGCGCTTAGTTGCTGCACGGCATGTGGGATCTTCCCAGACCAGGGCTCGAACCCGTGTCCCCTGCATTGGCAGGCGCCACCAGGGAAGCCCTAGGTGTTCTTCTATAGAGTCTAAAAACAGAGAGCACTGAGAGAAGGTAGTGGTTATTAAAGGCTCAGGATCTAAATTCTACCTGTCTCTACGCCACTTCCCAGCCGTCGATTTGACCCTATTTTTGAACGCCGACCTCATTCTTCAACTTTCTCTGCCGTTTGTATACTCACCTTGAAAACGTGTTTCTGTGATGCGTTGAGCAGACACAGGGTGGCAGACTGCAGAGGTGGAAGCTGGTGGTCGGATATTTGTGGGCTGAATCTCCTTCAGTCCCATTCCCATTTCTGGTTGCACAGAGGCCCTACTTCCTGTGTGTGACGCAGAGCCATAGGATTGCGGGCAGGAGCCAAGTTCTCCATACAGTAAAGACCCCAGTGTGCCTTGGTTATAGTAATCTACCTGGCTTCCTTCCCGGTAGGGAAGTGACAGGCGGCTATGCCCCTGATTTGTTCGTGGGCCTCCTGATCCAGCAGTTCCCTTGGCTCTGCCCCTGTCGTCAGCTGCCCCTAGGATAACTGTGAGCCCTTGCCACTTCTCTGGTAGATTTCCCTATTCCCCCACTATAATCACACCTGAATAAGGCAACTCAGACCTTTCAGAGATGTGTCCTGAACCTCTTGTTTTCTGAAATACCTATCTGGTGGTTGTGAGACTGAAGGCCAACGTCCCCAAGAGACTTTTTCTATTTCTCCTAGTAAAGCTAGACTCATCTTCTGTCCCCTTCAACTCTCCTCAAATTGTGTTCTTTCAACCCAGACCTCTGACCCTGCTTTTTACTTCTGCCATTTCATCCTCACTCCTGCTTCCTTTCCTAAATCCATACCTCTCTGTTGGCCTTCCTAGCCCTGGGCCAAGTTCCTTCCTCTTTCCTCAGTGTTTACCCCTTTCCTTCATTCTCCCATCCAACTTTCAGTCCTTCCTTTCTCACGCCCCAGTTAGCAGCATCTCAAAATTCTTAAGGTTTATTACTCATCTAGTCATTGTATTCCATTTACTTATTCAGTTCTATACCTATCTTACCTATGTATGGAAGAACAGCTGGTAGCCAAGGTGGCACCAAGAATCCCAGCAGCTCTCACTTGACGTATCCGTAGTAGTCAGCAATTTCCATTTGTTTTTCCCTCTCGGTGAGAAATGGCAGCTTCCCCGAAGAGGTGTATCTGGCAGCATTCTCCCGTTGTTGTTGAGCCCGCCTCTTCATGGCCTCTCGCTCTGGCCTCTGCTCTTGTTCGATGGGCTTTGACATGACTGGCTCAGGCACATTGGGTTCCCTCCATGGAACTCGTTGCTTGCTGAAGTCTTGGAGTAGAAATTGGGTTTGGAGCTTGGGTGGGGACTGGCGCTTAGTCCCAGCAGGGGGAACAGGCTCGCGCTGGAGAGAAGCGCCAGATGAAGTTTGGTAGGGTGCAGGCCTAGGAGCAGCGGACTGAGGGACACGGGGCTGGGTATGGTTGGTCCAAGCCGGTTGGGTTGGGTTGGTCACAGTTGGCTGAGCTGGTTTGGCGGGACCTGGCAAAGAGGCAGGAGCTGGCTGGGATGAATTGACTGCAGCAGGTTGAGCTGAGTCAGTAGAACCAGGCTGGGCACGGTAAGCCCCAGCAGGCCGACGTGAGGCCAGAGACTGTGGCCTCCGAGGAGCGGGTCGAGCTTGAGGCTTGTCCCAGGCAGAAAAAGGCAGAGGTATCAACTTGACCTTCCCAGGAGGAGGCCGCTCATACTGGGATGGAGAGGGACACTCTGTTTCAGCACTGCTGTCTGGTTTCTGGGCTTGGACCTGCGTTTTCTCAGGACTCTTCCCCTCACGTGGGGTATGCCGCCATGGCTGGATAGCTGGGGGTGGCTGGGGGTCTTTGGGGTTGCTTGCATTTCCCAAGAGCCGACAGGAAGAGAGCCCAGTTTTCGTCTCATTCTTCCTCCCCAGCGCATGAAGGACCTTCACAGACTCCAGCATGCGCACGCCAAGGGAGGTTCGAGGCTTTTGCAAGCTCTCTTGGAGAAGCTCAGTTTGGTGTTCCTTTCGCTTCGTGTTGGGGATTGCTGGCTTCTCTTCTGCCTTGACTTTGTTCCCTGACTGCTTGTTCTCTTCAGCCTTGTTTCTTCCTCTGGTCCTTTTGGTCTTTTCCTGCCCGTGGCTCTTAGTTTTGCTGACCTTTCTGGATGCAGCTTTCTGAGGTTTGCCTTGCGAGTGCTTGGCCGTGTTCACAGGAGCCCTGTCACTGACTGCAGCATTGCATAGAACCACTTCTCCCCCTAACAGGCACTCTGGATTCTTTGGCTGGCTTTTGGCCTTGGGAGCACCACTGATAGGCTCAGAGGCTTTCTGTTTGTTCTTCCTGGGTTGATGAGAGGGAACCTTTACGACACTTGGCTTTTCCTGCACCTGATTCACCTTAATGGCTCTGGTGTCTTTAGCTTTGATCACGTTGGGACCTTGGGATTGACCAAGATCTTTCAAAGAATTAAAGAGCTGGGGAAGGTGACTATCCTCCGCCAGTGTAGTCATGTCTGCAAAACCACTGCTAGGTTCAGTCCCGTTTTCAAGTGTCCCTAGGTCCTGACGACTGCGGCTGTTCTCTCTCAGATCAGCATTTTCAGAACCAGGCTGCTCCTCTTGGCTGAGGGGATCGGTGCAGGCCAGCGGCTGGTGAATATCAGGGATTCCTAAAGGGCGTAGTGGAGGATCTTGGTTCTCTGTTGGGATCTGGTAGGCATCCAGAGGCTTTGAAAGCTTGGTTTTGATATCATCCACGTTCTTACTCTCTGTTTGTCCCTGGCTTGGAGCTGGAGGCAGGGCCAGGAGACGACTGGCACTCTGGACTGGAGCTGTCACTGAAATGTCCCCAAGTTCAGACGGTGGGTTACTCTCAAGTATGTGACTGTTTCTGGTACTGCAGGACTTGGGGAGTTGTTGAGTTTGTGTCACACAAAACGTCTGGCTTGGAGGTCGCAATCCCAGGGAATTGTTCATCAGCGGGGAAGTCTCCGTCACTACAAAGGGATCAAGGGAGAAGTCAGTCCCTGGGAAGTGAGATGCTCCCCCTAAACACCAACACAGCAGTCATGTACCTTTCAAGGGGTTCAGGGGCAAGATGGGCAAGGCATTTCTACTAACTCTTCTTAAGGACCCTGGACAGTGCCCTATGCTACGAGGTAAGCGGTGACTGTTGTAATTCTTACTGGTGATCATTTCCTGTCACTGATTCTTGGCTTTCTTTGTATTTCATAGGACTGTTGTAAGTCCAATACAAAATGAGTCTTATTTTTAAAACACACTGAAATGTTTTACAAAGCCTAGCATTCTCATCTAGAGTCCTTTCAATTCTCCCCACTTTCCCGAGAGGCTACGAACACTTCACACCATGAACTAGGAGAGGGGGTAGAGCCCTTTCTGATGAAATGTATCAACAAAGACAGAGTCTCAGCCTGCTTGCTCTCTGGACAGGATCTCAGACCACAAGGTCTTAAATCCTGGTATAAATGAAGGAAGTGAGGACAGTTCAACTGGCACTCTCACAACGAGAGTTCTGAAACACCTTCCAAAGAGCCTATAGCAGTAGATGAGGGAAGGGAGTGCTACAGTGTGGTAGTACAGGGGGAATGATCGGCTACAGCAGTGAAAAATGTGGTACCTATTGGTGTGCTCTCGGGGTTCTTGTACATGTAGCATAGATGACCTTTACAGTGTCCCTCCCACCTTCCCACCTGCATTAGGTTTTTTTTTTTTTTTTAATTTATGTTTATTTATTTATTGTTTGAACTTATTTGTTCTACGTATTTATTTTTTTGGCCGCACTGGGTCTTCATCGCTGTGCACGGGCTTTCTCTAGTTGGCGGCTAGCGGGGGCTGCTCTTGGTTGCGGTGTGCGGGCTTCTCATCGCGGTGGCGTCTGTTGCTGCGGAGCATGGGCTGCAGGCGCGTGGGCTTCGGTAGTTGCGGCTCACGGGCTCTAGAATGCAGGCTCAGTCGTTGTGGCACATGGGCTTAGTTGCTCCACGGCATGTGGGATCTTCCCAGACCAGGGCTCGAACCCGTGTCCCCCGCATTGCATTGACAGGCGGATTCTTCACCACGGCGCCACCAGGGAAGCCCTAGGTGTTCTTCTATAGAGTCTCAAAACAGAGGGCACTGAGCGAAGGTAGTGGTTATTAAAGGCTCGGGATCTAAATTCTACCTGTCTCTACACCACTTCCCAGCTGTCGATTTGACCCCACTTTTGAACGCCGACCTCATTCTTCAACTTTCTCTGCCGTTTGTATACTCACCTTGAAAACTTGTTTCTGTGATGCGTTGAGCAGACACAGGGTGGCAGATTGCAGAGGTGGAAGCTGGTGGTCGGATATTTGTGGGCTCGATCTCCTTCAGTCCCATTCCCATTTCTGGTTGCACAGAGGCCCTACTTCCTGTGTGTGACGCAGAGCCATAGGATTGCGGGCAGGAGCCAAGTTCTCCATACAGTAAAGACCCCAGTGTGCCTTGGTTATAGTAATCTACCTGGCTTCCTTCCTGGTAGGGAGGTGACAGGCGGCTATGCCCCTGATTTGGAATCTGAGATGGTGTTCCCTGAGCAAGGCTGGCAGAAAGCGATGGATATAGAGGGACCATGTTATTGGCGTCTGAAGTTTTATCATAGTGGGCTGCCATAAACATGGAGGAAGCAACTGTGTGCCGGTCAGTGAGTGCCAGAGTAAAGTCTCCGGGTGAAGAAGAATTCTTTTCAGTGCTTCGTGTGATGTCCCACTGAAGAACACCTGGATAGGAAGGAGCTGAAGTGGAGATCTGGCTGTGGTCAGTAACTCCAGATAACGTAGTCGTGCTAGAATGTTAGTAAAGGTAGGCACTACCCGTGAGTGTCTGGAAAGAGGTACCAGTAGCTGATGGCGAACTGACGGCAGGGGCAGAGACTCTGGAGAAGTTGCAGACACTTCGTGTTAGGGAAGTTGCATTGCTCATCACAGGAAGAGAATGCTGCAGAGATTTCAGAGTTCCAAGTAGAGATGGATTTTGGAAATTTTCTGTAAGAACAAGAGGGTCATGAAAAACTCAGGGAGGTTGAGAAATTCTCAGTCCGTTTGAGGAACAGCATTATCTTAAGGTTCTTGCTATCAGGACACCTCTACTATCAATACTTGCTGAGAAACCCAAAATCAGACAGTTAATGATGGCTGTAAGGACTGAGCAGTTTTCCACTCTTCTGTATTAACTGCCTGTGCTCCCATCTTGGGCACAGATGGGCAGAAGAGCCAAGTGGTATGGTTCAGACATTGTTCTCTAGGCTGGAAGCAACCTTCTCCCTGCCCTGTCTTTCCCTTCAGCCTGCACTCGTATTGACTTCTATGCTACTTCCTAGACTGGAAGCATTTTAGAACTAGGAGGCCCTTAGAGAACTTCGATTTTCTCAGTCTCATTTCGTGAGTAAGGAAACTGAGGCTCAGAGAGGTCGGGTTGACTTGTTCAAGTTCTCTCATTATGTTAGTATCATTACCAGGTTCCAGAACCTACGTATCCTGACTTCCTTGCCAGGACTCTACTCTGAGCATGATACTGCCAGAAAGCAGGAGAAATAGAACTTACAATATAGGCATTTTTTTGGTCCATTAGAAAACAGTACGGCTATTACCATTGTCGTCTTCAGTGTCTCCCTTTGCTTGTACAGTTCCCATGCTATTACCTAGAGTTGACGTATAGCTCAGTCCAACTGGTGAATTGTGAAAGAGTCATTTTTGCCCTCTTCAAGCCTGGTTTCTCATCCTACCTCAAAATGATTACCCGAAAGTGGATATCTTAAGTGCTTTTGGAAAGAGAAAAGTTATCTGATGACTTCGGATTACTCATCTATAAAGTGGTTATAACACCACCACCAATAATAATAGCAGTAATAATTAATAGATGAATAAGCTGATATATTGCATCTGATTTATATGGAGGAAGATACAATAAGTTCTAGAAAGACAAAGAAAAATCATGACAAGCACATTACATAACGAAAAAGGAATCCATAGATATTAATGAAAACTGGGGTATGTGGCAAGTATCAAAGCCTAATGAATTTACTAACAAATGACATTCTGTACCATCCATGCAATATTAGGAAAGTGAATGTTGCCCGCTCTATTTTAGTGAATGCTATTAACCAAAACACACGATAGAGGTGATAGAGGTGAATGAATTCCTAGCCAATGCATACAGACAGAGACGGTATATCAGTAAACAATGCCTAACAAGCAACAGAATGCAATAAATGTGAATGTATAGGTAGCCACAACATATATAGACAAGTATTGCAATGAAAAGCGGTACGAAGCAGACAGCAAAATAATAAGGGTAAAAGAGTTTCATGATTGTGCTCATTCATATTTTTACCCAGCAAGTAACAGGTATTCAGCCTAGGAGAAATATATATTTCAATGAATATAACTTATATAATAAGCAGAAAGGAAGCTTAAAAAGTATCAGGAAGGTTTTTGTATTTATCCTAGAACTTAGATTAGAATTATCTTCAACATCCAGGAAGATGACATCCCAAAACCTCAAAAAACCATCATCCCTAGAATCCAACGAAAAAAGATTTTCAAATGTAAGAAAATCCAAAGGACTCCACAACATTGTTTTCGATAAATGTGGATGTTTGTTTTTTTTTTTTCTTTTGCCGCGCCGCGTGGCCCTGGCCGTGAAAGCACCGAGTCCTAAGCACTGGACCGCCAGGGAATTCCCTAAATGGGGAATTAGAGATGTGGGGCTTGACTTTTTCTTTTTCTCCTTCGGTAGCTAAGATCTACAAGCGAACGATGGCTGTTGATCAATGTGCTCTCTGTGTTAGGAAGGAAATAACTGTGAAAATGAAAAGCAGCCTTGCCTTAGAACCTACATATCACACAAAGGAAATAGTCCTTCTGATTCAATTTAGAAGATGCCACTTAAAATGTTTAATTGGGAAAATGTCTACCTAGTTTAAAAATTAGAAAGAATAAAACACTGAAAATCAGCCCCCTAGATAACCACTTTGGTTTCTTGTTTATAGGAAGCATCATTTCTAAAACATATTTCTAAAATGTTTATATTCAAAACTGTCAAGTGCCAACTGTATTCAGAGAGGCAATAAAAGAAAGAAAACGGAGTATGACTTTTCTGATAAGCTGCCTTTCCTGGTGATCCCCTGTTCTGGCCTGACTTTCCTTCTTAGTCTGTTAATGTAAGGATTTGCTACCATCAACTTTGTTTTGCCCTGCTCTGAGCAGATTTCCCTCTGTGCTGTTTCTGCTTTAATTTAAAATCTTTGGTTCCCATCAGCATTCCATTGCAAACTACGTTTTTCTTGAGAGCCCCTCTATGCTTTCCCTCTTGATTCTTATATTTTTTTTCCCATCTCTTGGTTCCTGTTGGCCTGTGCTAATGAAAACAATCCTCAACTTCCTTACGTTTGACTCTGTGCCTCCCTATATAGCCCAGTACTCTCCATCCTCTCTCCCTATTCTCTCTTTTCAGCTGGTCGCAGTACTAGTGGAGGGAGACCATTAGAGATGAAACATCTTGGTATATATTGCTAGTTTTCTATGTCACCTGGCTTTTCTATGTTTCTGTTGAAACCCTCTTGAGAAGTCTCTGATTTCATTTTCTCCATGGGTACCCTTTAAGGCTCAATACTGGAAAGGAAGGGGATCAGAGTGATCAACCCAATGTGGTATCCTAACGTAACAGATAAGGAAAGCAGCAGGCTTTGTGAGACAGTCAGCGATTCGTCCAAAGTCACACAGATAGTAAACGTCCAAGTCAAAACTGAAGTTAGGTCTCCAGACTTGTAGTTCAATACTTTCCCTCATCATTCCCTGCTATGTTGAATCTCCTACTCAATTTAGGGGCCAAAGAAATCGAACGCAAAACTTTCCAAAGTGTCTTTTCTTACCTGACATGGTCAGAGAAGAGGAACCATCAACTGCAGGTACAAGGGCTGAGGAGACAACACTAGAGGATGTCTGAGTGGCTGCAGCTGAACGGCGCACGTGTCCAGTCCAGAGGTCACTGGTTACTGGTCCAAACAGCTCCACGGAAACCCCAAGACTCTACCAAGTGGTAGTAGGTTTGGTAGGAGAGTGATGTCACAAAGCAGGCAGTTGGAAGGTATGAGCTAGCCAATAGGGAGGTCCGATCCCCAAGAGGAAGGCGGGGTTGGGTGAAGAGAGTGTAGGAGAGCTAAAACAACACCTACATTTCTGAGCTCTGGGGAGGAAATCCTAGAAGACAGACTTACCTCCCCCAGGCTCTTCCATTAGGGAAATCATTGCAACATTTCTTACAGACGTTCATTAATATAATGAACTAACAGTTGCTTATATTCTACAGAGTATTCTATTTTATGTATCATATACTTAGAGCTATAGAGATCTTAACTTAATTAATATCCTTAGGAAGGAAAGTGCCATCTAGTTTGAACTATTAACAGTTGTTCTGAAATCATATGTGTCTAATGAGTGAACTGATAGCAGCTTTCAAGGAGCAAAAGTAGGGATGAAGAAGCTCTTTTTGTAGCTTGGTTCAAGAGTAGGGTGAAGTTTGTTGAGTGTACCTTGTGGAGAATGTTGTGGTCCAAGGCTCTTCTCTTCGAGTTTCTTCTCCTTGACTCCTGCCTTCCTTGGGCTGGGCTAGGCTGGGGGCCAGGTTGGACTTGCGACTTAGCATTTCTCTTCCGCTTTCTTCTTCTTTTTTTTTTTTTTTTTTTTCCTTCCATTATGGGCATTGCTTCTAGGACAAGACTTGATCTTGCATTGGATGTTACTTCCTGTCAACTTCCAGCAGCAGGAGTCTTCTTTTCAGTGCTTGACGCTTCACGAAATCGACTCTGCCCGTTGGCAGCAAATACCAGAGAGCTAGGAGACAGAGCTGGTTGCAGACCTTTCCTCTTCCAGCCTTTGGTTGCAATTCTTTGGCCCATAATTTGCTAGCTCTGGTTCCTTGGGGCCACACAGGTATCCTGCCATCCAGCTCTTTTTCTATGTGAGAGACGTTCTGAACACTGTCCCTTTTTCTTTGCACAGAAGTATATACAGTGTGGCAGTTACTGTAATCTCCTCCCCCTTGCAAACAGCCACTCTCGAATCTTGGACCTCTAGGACTCTCTGTCTTGCATGCTTGGGTGCAAGGCCAAGCAAAATGAAGAGGAGAATAATTAGAGAAAGAGGAGGACATTGGTGGAGAATTGGGAGCAGGTAAGGTGAAAGGGCACAGGAGAAAAGAGATGCATGGAGGTTTTTTGGTTTCTGTGGGAAACAAGTTGACACACTTGGGCCTCATTTTGTATTCACAGAACAGAGAGTTAACGATATAAGTAGCTAGATAGTGGAGCAACTGCCACGAAGTCTGTACACTGAAGAGAACAGTCTCACATCTAGTTTTCATTTTGTTTTATGTCATAGTACCTTATTGATAGCATTCACTGGTGTGTTTGTAGAACACAGATGTGTTCAAATGCTCTGGTTTTGTCTACATGGTTATTTCCTTGTCCTATTTGTAAGGAATCCAACATTGTAAGACATATTGCATGTTTTTCTCTTGACGATCGTTGACCTTGAAGCGTCATGAACTAAGTTGAGCTGTTGGATTTTGTGGAGAAACTTTCAAAAGGGTCTGTGAAAAAGGCATTGTGGTGAGTCGCATTATGCACCCGAGCGTAAGGAGCAGATATCTGCCACCAGCCCAACTTGGCCTGGATTGCCTCTGTTTTAGTTCCCCCGGTTAGTGCTTTTCTCCCTAACCACTCTTGTGACTGTGATCATGTGAGTAAGGGCTGAGTTGCTACTGATTTCTGTGTGAGGTAAGCTGGTTTGAGGGAGGAAATCTGTGGACCTAGTCATTTTCCTTGGTGGTAAGCTTTCAGGGGTGCAAAAAGATTGATCTTCCTGGGGACTTTTCTGGTCCCAGGAAGATAGCGCATAGATGGGACCTCCAAAGACACACATTGAATCTTTAGGCCTGTTTTTCCTATTATGAGATACGAGTTTCTTCACTGATGGGGATGATGCTTATCTGAGAAGAAATTGTGAAAGGTGGTGTAGTATAGAGGTGTGGCTTAAGCTTGTAAGTTTTCTTCAAGGTTTTTCCCCTAAGCTTCCTACTTCAGACGGCCTACTTACATGATACTAGTATGTGATGTCAGGCTAACAACTTCCTAAATACCGGCAGGCCAGATCAGTGTCTCTTTTCTCTATATTGCCATGGAAATCAAGGGTCCCGCCGAATTTTCCATCGAAACAGTTGATTTGTGTTGTCTCTGGGAATTCTGAAGGGCGTACCGTTGCTTCCTAACCGGTGTCGTTTGGGAGATCTACCTCTGTACGTTCAAATGATTCATTTTGAGGCTTTGCTCATGTGCGCAGTAAACCCTTGAATTCCCTACGACCTTCCTTTCCTCCATCTCATACCCCATTAAGCCCGCTTCAGTTTATCTCCTGCATTTCTTTGGAATCTGTCAGCTCTTCCTCAACATCCTAATACTGAACTTGCCTGTCTGTTGCGACTAGGTCCTAACTAGTGTCCATATATCTTGTTTCCTTCCAATCCATTCTTCACACAAGAAACCTTCAAAGCAAGCTGGAACATTGCTCATAAACATCGCTCACAAACATTGTTTTGAGACTAGAAAACACAGTGTTGGCCTTGAAGACTCTGCGTGGTCTAGAATCCTCTCTGCTCCTCTAGCCCCATCTTGTGCCACTTTTGCCCTCACTTTCTATGCTTCAGATACACTGAATTAACCTTAGTTCTCACTCATCTGACAGAAGTCAGTTGAGATATGATTTTTCACTGTGATTCCTCGCATTAAGGAATTTGATGATCAGGTTTTGTGTGAGGACTAAAACTAAACTGGGAAGTGGAAGAATTGAGTTTCAACCGTTTCAGTCAACACGCACGTATTAATGATACCTACGTATCGAACACCGGGCTAGGTTTCATGAGGGATCCAGAAGTTCTGGCCATCTCTGGTTTTGGATATCCCTTAGTTGTTGAGACCTTTGCGTTGTCTGGTTGCCTTTTGTCTGTTTTCCAGATGGGAAAACAGGAACAAGGGAAGTATAGGTTATTACTAGGTGGGGTTGAACAAGCGGAGCAGCAAACTGCAAAGCTGAAAGAAGAGGGACGTACTCTAGAGGGATATGATTTCCATTTTCAAGGCGCCTGCATCCTGTGCAGGGAGACAGCCTAACATAAAATGTGCCTAACAACAAATATATTGACTTCTTACTAAAAATCTCCAGTTCATGTAACCAAGGGGTTTATACCTTCTCCTTTAAAAGTGATATTCCTGGGACTTCCCTGGTGGTCCAGTGGTGAAGACTCTGCGCTTCCAATGCTAGCAGGCGTGGGTTCAATCCCTGGCTGGGGAGCTAAGATCCCACATGCTGCGCAGCCAAAGAAATGTTTTTCGAAAGTTATATTCCTGTATTATTGAATTTAGTGGTTTAGATTTTGTTTTAACGTTAAGAAGATGACAGTTTATTTACCAGGAACAAACAAAACATAATGTAAAAATAGTTTCCCAGAAACGATGTCCATCATTCTCTTCTTCCCTTTCTCCCGCAGACTGGTGTTTCATCTTGACGAGTTCTCTGTCAGTCCATAGGAAAGCTGTCTGGCTTGGAGGTTGCAATCCCAGGGAATTTTTCATCAGCGGGGAAGTCTCCATCACTACAGAGGAATCAAGGGAGAAGTCAGTCCCTGGTAAGTGAGATGCTCCCCCTAAACACCAACACAGCAGTCATGTACCTTTCAAGGGGTTCAGGGGCAAGATGGGCAAGGCATTTCTGCTAACTCTTCTTAAGGATCATGGACAGTGCCCTATGCTACGAGGTAAGCGGTGACTGTTGTAATTCTTACTGGTGATCATTTCATGTCACTGATTCTTGGCTTTCTTTGTATTTCATAGGACTGTTGTAAGTCCAATACAAAATGAGTCTTATTTTTAAAAAACACTGAAATGTTTTACAAAGCCTAGCCTTCTCATCTAGAGTCCTTTCAATTCTCCCCACTTTCCTGAGAGGCTACGAACACTTCACACCATGAACTAGGAGAGGGGGTAGAGCCCTTTCTGATGAAATATATCAACAAAGACAGAGTCTTAGCCTGCTTGCTCTCTGGACAGGCTCTCGGACCACAAGGTCTTAAATCCTGGTATAAATGAAGGAAGTGAGGACAGTTCAACTGGCACTCTCATAACAAGAGTTCTGAAACACCTTCCAAAGAGACTGTAGCAGTAGATGAGGGAAGGGAGTGCCACAGTGTGGTATAGTACAGGGGGAGTGATCGGCTACAGCAGTGAAAAATGTGGTACCTATTGGTGTGCTCTCGGGGTTCTTGTACATGTAGCATAGATGACCTTTACAGTGGCCCTCCCACCTTCCCTCCTGCATTAGGTGTTCTTTTTTTTTTTTTTAATTTATGTTTATTTATTTATTTATTGTTTGAACTTATTTATTCTACGTATTTATTTTTTTGGCCGCACTGGGTCTTCATTGCTGTGCACGGGCTTTCTCTAGTTACGGCTAGCGGGGGCTACTCTTGGTTGCGGTGTGCGGGCTTCTCATCGCGGTGGCTTCTCTTGTAGCGGAGCATGGGCTGTAGGCGCGTGGGCTTCGGTAGTTGAGGCTCACGGGCTCTAGAATGCAGGCTCAGTCGTTGTGGCACATGCGCTTAGTTGCTGCACGGCATGTGGGATCTTCCCAGACCAGGGCTCGAACCCGTGTCCCCTGCATTGGCAGGCGCCACCAGGGAAGCCCTAGGTGTTCTTCTATAGAGTCTAAAAACAGAGAGCACTGAGAGAAGGTAGTGGTTATTAAAGGCTCAGGATCTAAATTCTACCTGTCTCTACGCCACTTCCCAGCCGTCGATTTGACCCCATTTTTGAACGCCGACCTCATTCTTCAACTTTCTCTGCCGTTTGTATACTCACCTTGAAAACGTGTTTCTGTGATGCGTTGAGCAGACACAGGGTGGCAGACTGCAGAGGTGGAAGCTGGTGGTCGGATATTTGTGGGCTGAATCTCCTTCAGTCCCATTCCCATTTCTGGTTGCACAGAGGCCCTACTTCCTGTGTGTGACGCAGAGCCATAGGATTGCGGGCAGGAGCCAAGTTCTCCATACAGTAAAGACCCCAGTGTGCCTTGGTTATAGTAATCTACCTGGCTTCCTTCCCGGTAGGGAAGTGACAGGCGGCTATGCCCCTGATTTGTTCGTGGGCCTCCTGATCCAGCAGTTCCCTTGGCTCTGCCCCTGTCGTCAGCTGCCCCTAGGATAACTGTGAGCCCTTGCCACTTCTCTGGTAGATTTCCCTATTCCCCCACTATAATCACACCTGAATAAGGCAACTCAGACCTTTCAGAGATGTGTCCTGAACCTCTTGTTTTCTGAAATACCTATCTGGTGGTTGTGAGACTGAAGGCCAACGTCCCCAAGAGACTTTTTCTATTTCTCCTAGTAAAGCTAGACTCATCTTCTGTCCCCTTCAACTCTCCTCAAATTGTGTTCTTTCAACCCAGACCTCTGACCCTGCTTTTTACTTCTGCCATTTCATCCTCACTCCTGCTTCCTTTCCTAAATCCATACCTCTCTGTTGGCCTTCCTAGGCCTGGGCCAAGTTCCTTCCTCTTTCCTCAGTGTTTACCCCTTTCCTTCATTCTCCCATCCAACTTTCAGTCCTTCCTTTCTCACGCCCCAGTTAGCAGCATCTCAAAATTCTTAAGGTTTATTACTCATCTAGTCATTGTATTCCATTTACTTATTCAGTTCTATACCTATCTTACCTATGTATGGAAGAACAGCTGGTAGCCAAGGTGGCACCAAGAATCCCAGCAGCTCTCACTTGACGTATCCGTAGTAGTCAGCAATTTCCATTTGTTTTTCCCTCTCGGTGAGAAATGGCAGCTTCCCCGAAGAGGTGTATCTGGCAGCATTCTCCCGTTGTTGTTGAGCCCGCCTCTTCATGGCCTCTCGCTCTGGCCTCTGCTCTTGTTCGATGGGCTTTGACATGACTGGCTCAGGCACATTGGGTTCCCTCCATGGAACTCGTTGCTTGCTGAAGTCTTGGAGTAGAAATTGGGTTTGGAGCTTGGGTGGGGACTGGCGCTTAGTCCCAGCAGGGGGAACAGGCTCGCGCTGGAGAGAAGCGCCAGATGAAGTTTGGTAGGGTGCAGGCCTAGGAGCAGCGGACTGAGGGACACGGGGCTGGGTATGGTTGGTCCAAGCCGGTTGGGTTGGGTTGGTCACAGTTGGCTGAGCTGGTTTGGCGGGACCTGGCAAAGAGGCAGGAGCTGGCTGGGATGAATTGACTGCAGCAGGTTGAGCTGAGTCAGTAGAACCAGGCTGGGCACGGTAAGCCCCAGCAGGCCGACGTGAGGCCAGAGACTGTGGCCTCCGAGGAGCGGGTCGAGCTTGAGGCTTGTCCCAGGCAGAAAAAGGCAGAGGTATCAACTTGACCTTCCCAGGAGGAGGCCGCTCATACTGGGATGGAGAGGGACACTCTGTTTCAGCACTGCTGTCTGGTTTCTGGGCTTGGACCTGCGTTTTCTCAGGACTCTTCCCCTCACGTGGGGTATGCCGCCATGGCTGGATAGCTGGGGGTGGCTGGGGGTCTTTGGGGTTGCTTGCATTTCCCAAGAGCCGACAGGAAGAGAGCCCAGTTTTCGTCTCATTCTTCCTCCCCAGCGCATGAAGGACCTTCACAGACTCCAGCATGCGCACGCCAAGGGAGGTTCGAGGCTTTTGCAAGCTCTCTTGGAGAAGCTCAGTTTGGTGTTCCTTTCGCTTCGTGTTGGGGATTGCTGGCTTCTCTTCTGCCTTGACTTTGTTCCCTGACTGCTTGTTCTCTTCAGCCTTGTTTCTTCCTCTGGTCCTTTTGGTCTTTTCCTGCCCGTGGCTCTTAGTTTTGCTGACCTTTCTGGATGCAGCTTTCTGAGGTTTGCCTTGCGAGTGCTTGGCCGTGTTCACAGGAGCCCTGTCACTGACTGCAGCATTGCATAGAACCACTTCTCCCCCTAACAGGCACTCTGGATTCTTTGGCTGGCTTTTGGCCTTGGGAGCACCACTGATAGGCTCAGAGGCTTTCTGTTTGTTCTTCCTGGGTTGATCAGAGGGAACCTTTACGACACTTGGCTTTTCCTGCACCTGATTCACCTTAATGGCTCTGGTGTCTTTAGCTTTGATCACGTTGGGACCTTGGGATTGACCAAGATCTTTCAAAGAATTAAAGAGCTGGGGAAGGTGACTATCCTCCGCCAGTGTAGTCATGTCTGCAAAACCACTGCTAGGTTCAGTCCCGTTTTCAAGTGTCCCTAGGTCCTGACGACTGCGGCTGTTCTCTCTCAGATCAGCATTTTCAGAACCAGGCTGCTCCTCTTGGCTGAGGGGATCGGTGCAGGCCAGCGGCTGGTGAATATCAGGGATTCCTAAAGGGCGTAGTGGAGGATCTTGGTTCTCTGTTGGGATCTGGTAGGCATCCAGAGGCTTTGAAAGCTTGGTTTTGATATCATCCACGTTCTTACTCTCTGTTTGTCCCTGGCTTGGAGCTGGAGGCAGGGCCAGGAGACGACTGGCACTCTGGACTGGAGCTGTCACTGAAATGTCCCCAAGTTCAGACGGTGGGTTACTCTCAAGTATGTGACTGTTTCTGGTACTGCAGGACTTGGGGAGTTGTTGAGTTTGTGTCACACAAAACGTCTGGCTTGGAGGTCGCAATCCCAGGGAATTGTTCATCAGCGGGGAAGTCTCCGTCACTACAAAGGGATCAAGGGAGAAGTCAGTCCCTGGGAAGTGAGATGCTCCCCCTAAACACCAACACAGCAGTCATGTACCTTTCAAGGGGTTCAGGGGCAAGATGGGCAAGGCATTTCTACTAACTCTTCTTAAGGACCCTGGACAGTGCCCTATGCTACGAGGTAAGCGGTGACTGTTGTAATTCTTACTGGTGATCATTTCCTGTCACTGATTCTTGGCTTTCTTTGTATTTCATAGGACTGTTGTAAGTCCAATACAAAATGAGTCTTATTTTTAAAACACACTGAAATGTTTTACAAAGCCTAGCATTCTCATCTAGAGTCCTTTCAATTCTCCCCACTTTCCCGAGAGGCTACGAACACTTCACACCATGAACTAGGAGAGGGGGTAGAGCCCTTTCTGATGAAATGTATCAACAAAGACAGAGTCTCAGCCTGCTTGCTCTCTGGACAGGATCTCAGACCACAAGGTCTTAAATCCTGGTATAAATGAAGGAAGTGAGGACAGTTCAACTGGCACTCTCACAACGAGAGTTCTGAAACACCTTCCAAAGAGCCTATAGCAGTAGATGAGGGAAGGGAGTGCTACAGTGTGGTAGTACAGGGGGAATGATCGGCTACAGCAGTGAAAAATGTGGTACCTATTGGTGTGCTCTCGGGGTTCTTGTACATGTAGCATAGATGACCTTTACAGTGTCCCTCCCACCTTCCCACCTGCATTAGGTTTTTTTTTTTTTTTTAATTTATGTTTATTTATTTATTGTTTGAACTTATTTGTTCTACGTATTTATTTTTTTGGCCGCACTGGGTCTTCATCGCTGTGCACGGGCTTTCTCTAGTTGGCGGCTAGCGGGGGCTGCTCTTGGTTGCGGTGTGCGGGCTTCTCATCGCGGTGGCGTCTGTTGCTGCGGAGCATGGGCTGCAGGCGCGTGGGCTTCGGTAGTTGCGGCTCACGGGCTCTAGAATGCAGGCTCAGTCGTTGTGGCACATGGGCTTAGTTGCTCCACGGCATGTGGGATCTTCCCAGACCAGGGCTCGAACCCGTGTCCCCCGCATTGCATTGACAGGCGGATTCTTCACCACGGCGCCACCAGGGAAGCCCTAGGTGTTCTTCTATAGAGTCTCAAAACAGAGGGCACTGAGCGAAGGTAGTGGTTATTAAAGGCTCGGGATCTAAATTCTACCTGTCTCTACACCACTTCCCAGCTGTCGATTTGACCCCACTTTTGAACGCCGACCTCATTCTTCAACTTTCTCTGCCGTTTGTATACTCACCTTGAAAACTTGTTTCTGTGATGCGTTGAGCAGACACAGGGTGGCAGATTGCAGAGGTGGAAGCTGGTGGTCGGATATTTGTGGGCTCGATCTCCTTCAGTCCCATTCCCATTTCTGGTTGCACAGAGGCCCTACTTCCTGTGTGTGACGCAGAGCCATAGGATTGCGGGCAGGAGCCAAGTTCTCCATACAGTAAAGACCCCAGTGTGCCTTGGTTATAGTAATCTACCTGGCTTCCTTCCTGGTAGGGAGGTGACAGGCGGCTATGCCCCTGATTTGGAATCTGAGATGGTGTTCCCTGAGCAAGGCTGGCAGAAAGCGATGGATATAGAGGGACCATGTTATTGGCGTCTGAAGTTTTATCATAGTGGGCTGCCATAAACATGGAGGAAGCAACTGTGTGCCGGTCAGTGAGTGCCAGAGTAAAGTCTCCGGGTGAAGAAGAATTCTTTTCAGTGCTTCGTGTGATGTCCCACTGAAGAACACCTGGATAGGAAGGAGCTGAAGTGGAGATCTGGCTGTGGTCAGTAACTCCAGATACCGTAGTCGTGCTAGAATGTTGGTAAAGGTAGGCACTACCCGTGAGTGTCTGGAAAGAGGTACCAGTAGCTGATGGCGAACTGACGGCAGGGGCAGAGACTCTGGAGAAGTTGCAGACACTTCGTGTTAGGGAAGTTGCATTGCTCATCACAGGAAGAGAATGCTGCAGAGATTTCAGAGTTCCAAGTAGAGATGGATTTTGGAAATTTTCTGTAAGAACAAGAGGGTCATGAAAAACTCAGGGAGGTTGAGAAATTCTCAGTCCGTTTGAGGAACAGCATTATCTTAAGGTTCTTGCTATCAGGACACCTCTACTATCAATACTTGCTGAGAAACCCAAAATCAGACAGTTAATGATGGCTGTAAGGACTGAGCAGTTTTCCACTCTTCTGTATTAACTGCCTGTGCTCCCATCTTGGGCACAGATGGGCAGAAGAGCCAAGTGGTATGGTTCAGACATTGTTCTCTAGGCTGGAAGCAACCTTCTCCCTGCCCTGTCTTTCCCTTCAGCCTGCACTCGTATTGACTTCTATGCTACTTCCTAGACTGGAAGCATTTTAGAACTAGGAGGCCCTTAGAGAACTTCGATTTTCTCAGTCTCATTTCGTGAGTAAGGAAACTGAGGCTCAGAGAGGTCGGGTTGACTTGTTCAAGTTCCCTCGTTATGTTAGTATCATTACCAGGTTCCAGAACCTACGTATCCTGACTTCCTTGCCAGGACTCTACTCTGAGCATGATACTGCCAGAAAGCAGGAGAAATAGAACTTACAATATAGGCATTTTTTTGGTCCATTAGAAAACAGTACGGCTATTACCATTGTCGTCTTCAGGGTCTCCCTTTGCTTGTACAGTTCCCATGCTATTACCTAGAGTTGACGTATAGCTCAGTCCAACTGGTGAATTGTGAAAGAGTCATTTTTGCCCTCTTCAAGCCTGGTTTCTCATCCTACCTCAAAATGATTACCCGAAAGTGGATATCTTAAGTGCTTTTGGAAAGAGAAAAGTTATCTGATGACTTCGGATTACTCATCTATGAAGTGGTTATAACACCACCACCAATAATAATAGCAGTAATAATTAATAGATGAATAAGCTGATATATTGCATCTGATTTATATGGAGGAAGATACAATAAGTTCTAGAAAGACAAAGAAAAATCATGACAAGCACATTACATAACGAAAAAGGAATCCATAGATATTAATGAAAACTGGGGTATGTGGCAAGTATCAAAGCCTAATGAATTTACTAACAAATGACATTCTGTACCATCCATGCAATATTAGGAAAGTGAATGTTGCCCGCTCTATTTTAGTGAATGCTATTAACCAAAACACACGATAGAGGTGATAGAGGTGAATGAATTCCTAGCCAATGCATACAGACAGAGACGGTATATCAGTAAACAATGCCTAACAAGCAACAGAATGCAATAAATGTGAATGTATAGGTAGCCACAACATATATAGACAAGTATTGCAATGAAAAGCGGTACGAAGCAGACAGCAAAATAATAAGGGTAAAAGAGTTTCATGATTGTGCTCATTCATATTTTTACCCAGCAAGTAACAGGTATTCAGCCTAGGAGAAATATATATTTCAATGAATATAACTTATATAATAAGCAGAAAGGAAGCTTAAAAAGTATCAGGAAGGTTTTTGTATTTATCCTAGAACTTAGATTAGAATTATCTTCAACATCCAGGAAGATGACATCCCAAAACCTCAAAAAACCATCATCCCTAGAATCCAACGAAAAAAGATTTTCAAATGTAAGAAAATCCAAAGGACTCCACAACATTGTTTTCGATAAATGTGGATGTTTGTTTTTTTTTTTCTTTTGCCGCGCCGCGTGGCCCTGGCCGTGAAAGCACCGAGTCCTAAGCACTGGACCGCCAGGGAATTCCCTAAATGGGGAATTAGAGATGTGGGGCTTGACTTTTTCTTTTTCTCCTTCGGTAGCTAAGATCTACAAGCGAACGATGGCTGTTGATCAATGTGCTCTCTGTGTTAGGAAGGAAATAACTGTGAAAATGAAAAGCAGCCTTGCCTTAGAACCTACATATCACACAAAGGAAATAGTCCTTCTGATTCAATTTAGAAGATGCCACTTAAAATGTTTAATTGGGAAAATGTCTACCTAGTTTAAAAATTAGAAAGAATAAAACACTGAAAATCAGCCCCCTAGATAACCACTTTGGTTTCTTGTTTATAGGAAGCATCATTTCTAAAACATATTTCTAAAATGTTTATATTCAAAACTGTCAAGTGCCAACTGTATTCAGAGAGGCAATAAAAGAAAGAAAACGGAGTATGACTTTTCTGATAAGCTGCCTTTCCTGGTGATCCCCTGTTCTGGCCTGACTTTCCTTCTTAGTCTGTTAATGTAAGGATTTGCTACCATCAACTTTGTTTTGCCCTGCTCTGAGCAGATTTCCCTCTGTGCTGTTTCTGCTTTAATTTAAAATCTTTGGTTCCCATCAGCATTCCATTGCAAACTACGTTTTTCTTGAGAGCCCCTCTATGCTTTCCCTCTTGATTCTTATATTTTTTTTCCCATCTCTTGGTTCCTGTTGGCCTGTGCTAATGAAAACAATCCTCAACTTCCTTACGTTTGACTCTGTGCCTCCCTATATAGCCCAGTACTCTCCATCCTCTCTCCCTATTCTCTCTTTTCAGCTGGTCGCAGTACTAGTGGAGGGAGACCATTAGAGATGAAACATCTTGGTATATATTGCTAGTTTTCTATGTCACCTGGCTTTTCTATGTTTCTGTTGAAACCCTCTTGAGAAGTCTCTGATTTCATTTTCTCCATGGGTACCCTTTAAGGCTCAATACTGGAAAGGAAGGGGATCAGAGTGATCAACCCAATGTGGTATCCTAACGTAACAGATAAGGAAAGCAGCAGGCTTTGTGAGACAGTCAGCGATTCGTCCAAAGTCACACAGATAGTAAACGTCCAAGTCAAAACTGAAGTTAGGTCTCCAGACTTGTAGTTCAATACTTTCCCTCATCATTCCCTGCTATGTTGAATCTCCTACTCAATTTAGGGGCCAAAGAAATCGAACGCAAAACTTTCCAAAGTGTCTTTTCTTACCTGACATGGTCAGAGAAGAGGAACCATCAACTGCAGGTACAAGGGCTGAGGAGACAACACTAGAGGATGTCTGAGTGGCTGCAGCTGAACGGCGCACGTGTCCAGTCCAGAGGTCACTGGTTACTGGTCCAAACAGCTCCACGGAAACCCCAAGACTCTACCAAGTGGTAGTAGGTTTGGTAGGAGAGTGATGTCACAAAGCAGGCAGTTGGAAGGTATGAGCTAGCCAATAGGGAGGTCCGATCCCCAAGAGGAAGGCGGGGTTGGGTGAAGAGAGTGTAGGAGAGCTAAAACAACACCTACATTTCTGAGCTCTGGGGAGGAAATCCTAGAAGACAGACTTACCTCCCCCAGGCTCTTCCATTAGGGAAATCATTGCAACATTTCTTACAGACGTTCATTAATATAATGAACTAACAGTTGCTTATATTCTACAGAGTATTCTATTTTATGTATCATATACTTAGAGCTATAGAGATCTTAACTTAATTAATATCCTTAGGAAGGAAAGTGCCATCTAGTTTGAACTATTAACAGTTGTTCTGAAATCATATGTGTCTAATGAGTGAACTGATAGCAGCTTTCAAGGAGCAAAAGTAGGGATGAAGAAGCTCTTTTTGTAGCTTGGTTCAAGAGTAGGGTGAAGTTTGTTGAGTGTACCTTGTGGAGAATGTTGTGGTCCAAGGCTCTTCTCTTCGAGTTTCTTCTCCTTGACTCCTGCCTTCCTTGGGCTGGGCTAGGCTGGGGGCCAGGTTGGACTTGCGACTTAGCATTTCTCTTCCGCTTTCTTCTTCTTTTTTTTTTTTTTTTTTTTTCCTTCCATTATGGGCATTGCTTCTAGGACAAGCCTTGATCTTGCATTGGATGTTACTTCCTGTCAACTTCCAGCAGCAGGAGTCTTCTTTTCAGTGCTTGACGCTTCACGAAATCGACTCTGCCCGTTGGCAGCAAATACCAGAGAGCTAGGAGACAGAGCTGGTTGCAGACCTTTCCTCTTCCAGCCTTTGGTTGCAATTCTTTGGCCCATAATTTGCTAGCTCTAGTTCCTTGGGCCACACAGGTATCCTGCCATCCAGCTCTTTTTCTATGTGAGAGACGTTCTGAACACTGTCCCTTTTTCTTTGCACAGAAGTATATACAGTGTGGCAGTTACTGTAATCTCCTCCCCCTTGCAAACAGCCACTCTCGAATCTTGGACCTCTAGGACTCTCTGTCTTGCATGCTTGGGTGCAAGGCCAAGCAAAATGAAGAGGAGAATAATTAGAGAAAGAGGAGGACATTGGTGGAGAATTGGGAGCAGGTAAGGTGAAAGGGCACAGGAGAAAAGAGATGCATGGAGGTTTTTTGGTTTCTGTGGGAAACAAGTTGACACACTTGGGCCTCATTTTGTATTCACAGAACAGAGAGTTAACGATATAAGTAGCTAGATAGTGCAGCAACTGCCACGAAGTCTGTACACTGAAGAGAACAGTCTCACATCTAGTTTTCATTTTGTTTTATGTCATAGTACCTTATTGATAGCATTCACTGGTGTGTTTGTAGAACACAGATGTGTTCAAATGCTCTGGTTTTGTCTACATGGTTATTTCCTTGTCCTATTTGTAAGGAATCCAACATTGTAAGACATATTGCATGTTTTTCTCTTGACGATCGTTGACCTTGAAGCGTCATGAACTAAGTTGAGCTGTTGGATTTTGTGGAGAAACTTTCAAAAGGGTCTGTGAAAAAGGCATTGTGGTGAGTCGCATTATGCACCCGAGCGTAAGGAGCAGATATCTGCCACCAGCCCAACTTGGCCTGGATTGCCTCTGTTTTAGTTCCCCCGGTTAGTGCTTTTCTCCCTAACCACTCTTGTGACTGTGATCATGTGAGTAAGGGCTGAGTTGCTACTGATTTCTGTGTGAGGTAAGCTGGTTTGAGGGAGGAAATCTGTGGACCTAGTCATTTTCCTTGGTGGTAAGCTTTCAGGGGTGCAAAAAGATTGATCTTCCTGGGGACTTTTCTGGTCCCAGGAAGATAGCGCATAGATGGGACCTCCAAAGACACACATTGAATCTTTAGGCCTGTTTTTCCTATTATGAGATACGAGTTTCTTCACTGATGGGGATGATGCTTATCTGAGAAGAAATTGTGAAAGGTGGTGTAGTATAGAGGTGTGGCTTAAGCTTTTAAGTTTTCTTCAAGGTTTTTCCCCTAAGCTTCCTACTTCAGACGGCCTACTTACATGATACTAGTATGTGATGTCAGGCTAACAACTTCCTAAATACCGGCAGGCCAGATCAGTGTCTCTTTTCTCTATATTGCCATGGAAATCAAGGGTCCCGCCGAATTTTCCATCGAAACAGTTGATTTGTGTTGTCTCTGGGAATTCTGAAGGGCGTACCATTGCTTCCTAACCGGTGTCGTTTGGGAGATCTACCTCTGTACGTTCAAATGATTCATTTTGAGGCTTTGCTCATGTGCGCAGTAAACCCTTGAATTCCCTACGACCTTCCTTTCCTCCATCTCATACCCCATTAAGCCCGCTTCAGTTTATCTCCTGCATTTCTTTGGAATCTGTCAGCTCTTCCTCAACATCCTAATACTGAACTTGCCTGTCTGTTGCGACTAGGTCCTAACTAGTGTCCATATATCTTGTTTCCTTCCAATCCATTCTTCACACAAGAAACCTTCAAAGCAAGCTGGAACATTGCTCATAAACATCGCTCACAAACATTGTTTTGAGACTAGAAAACACAGTGTTGGCCTTGAAGACTCTGCGTGGTCTAGAATCCTCTCTGCTCCTCTAGCCCCATCTTGTGCCACTTTTGCCCTCACTTTCTATGCTTCAGATACACTGAATTAACCTTAGTTCTCACTCATCTGACAGAAGTCAGTTGAGATATGATTTTTCACTGTGATTCCTCGCATTAAGGAATTTGATGATCAGGTTTTGTGTGAGGACTAAAAGTAAACTGGGAAGTGGAAGAATTGAGTTTCAACCGTTTCAGTCAACACGCACGTATTAATGATACCTACGTATCGAACACCGGGCTAGGTTTCATGAGGGATCCAGAAGTTCTGGCCATCTCTGGTTTTGGATATCCCTTAGTTGTTGAGACCTTTGCGTTGTCTGGTTGCCTTTTGTCTGTTTTCCAGATGGGAAAACAGGAACAAGGGAAGTATAGGTTATTACTAGGTGGGGTTGAACAAGCGGAGCAGCAAACTGCAAAGCTGAAAGAAGAGGGACGTACTCTAGAGGGATATGATTTCCATTTTCAAGGCGCCTGCATCCTGTGCAGGGAGACAGCCTAACATAAAATGTGCCTAACAACAAATATATTGACTTCTTCCTAAAAATCTCCAGTTCATGTAACCAAGGGGTTTATACCTTCTCCTTTAAAAGTGATATTCCTGGGACTTCCCTGGTGGTCCAGTGGTGAAGACTCTGCGCTTCCAATGCTAGCAGGCGTGGGTTCAATCCCTGGCTGGGGAGCTAAGATCCCACATGCTGCGCAGCCAAAGAAATGTTTTTCAAAAGTTATATTCCTGTATTATTGAATTTAGTGGTTTAGATTTTGTTTTAACGTTAAGAAGATGACAGTTTATTTACCAGGAACAAACAAAACATAATGTAAAAATAGTTTCCCAGAAACGATGTCCATCATTCTCTTCTTCCCTTTCTCCCGCAGACTGGTGTTTCATCTTGACGAGTTCTCTGTCAGTCCGTAGGAAAGCTGTCTGGCTTGGAGGTTGCAATCCCAGGGAATTTTTCATCAGCGGGGAAGTCTCCATCACTACAGAGGAATCAAGGGAGAAGTCAGTCCCTGGTAAGTGAGATGCTCCCCCTAAACACCAACACAGCAGTCATGTACCTTTCAAGGGGTTCAGGGGCAAGATGGGCAAGGCATTTCTGCTAACTCTTCTTAAGGATCATGGACAGTGCCCTATGCTACGAGGTAAGCGGTGACTGTTGTAATTCTTACTGGTGATCATTTCATGTCACTGATTCTTGGCTTTCTTTGTATTTCATAGGACTGTTGTAAGTCCAATACAAAATGAGTCTTATTTTTAAAACACACTGAAATGTTTTACAAAGCCTAGCATTCTCATCTAGAGTCCTTTCAATTCTCCCCACTTTCCTGAGAGGCTACGAACACTTCACACCATGAACTAGGAGAGGGGGTAGAGCCCTTTCTGATGAAATATATCAACAAAGACAGAGTCTTAGCCTGCTTGCTCTCTGGACAGGCTCTCGGACCACAAGGTCTTAAATCCTGGTATAAATGAAGGAAGTGAGGACAGTTCAACTGGCACTCTCATAACAAGAGTTCTGAAACACCTTCCAAAGAGACTGTAGCAGTAGATGAGGGAAGGGAGTGCCACAGTGTGGTATAGTACAGGGGGAGTGATCGGCTACAGCAGTGAAAAATGTGGTACCTATTGGTGTGCTCTCGGGGTTCTTGTACATGTAGCATAGATGACCTTTACAGTGGCCCTCCCACCTTCCCTCCTGCATTAGGTGTTCTTTTTTTTTTTTTTAATTTATGTTTATTTATTTATTTATTGTTTGAACTTATTTATTCTACGTATTTATTTTTTTGGCCGCACTGGGTCTTCATTGCTGTGCACGGGCTTTCTCTAGTTACGGCTAGCGGGGGCTACTCTTGGTTGCGGTGTGCGGGCTTCTCATCGCGGTGGCTTCTCTTGTAGCGGAGCATGGGCTGTAGGCGCGTGGGCTTCGGTAGTTGAGGCTCACGGGCTCTAGAATGCAGGCTCAGTCGTTGTGGCACATGCGCTTAGTTGCTGCACGGCATGTGGGATCTTCCCAGACCAGGGCTCGAACCCGTGTCCCCTGCATTGGCAGGCGCCACCAGGGAAGCCCTAGGTGTTCTTCTATAGAGTCTAAAAACAGAGAGCACTGAGAGAAGGTAGTGGTTATTAAAGGCTCAGGATCTAAATTCTACCTGTCTCTACGCCACTTCCCAGCCGTCGATTTGACCCCATTTTTGAACGCCGACCTCATTCTTCAACTTTCTCTGCCGTTTGTATACTCACCTTGAAAACGTGTTTCTGTGATGCGTTGAGCAGACACAGGGTGGCAGACTGCAGAGGTGGAAGCTGGTGGTCGGATATTTGTGGGCTGAATCTCCTTCAGTCCCATTCCCATTTCTGGTTGCACAGAGGCCCTACTTCCTGTGTGTGACGCAGAGCCATAGGATTGCGGGCAGGAGCCAAGTTCTCCATACAGTAAAGACCCCAGTGTGCCTTGGTTATAGTAATCTACCTGGCTTCCTTCCCGGTAGGGAAGTGACAGGCGGCTATGCCCCTGATTTGTTCGTGGGCCTCCTGATCCAGCAGTTCCCTTGGCTCTGCCCCTGTCGTCAGCTGCCCCTAGGATAACTGTGAGCCCTTGCCACTTCTCTGGTAGATTTCCCTATTCCCCCACTATAATCACACCTGAATAAGGCAACTCAGACCTTTCAGAGATGTGTCCTGAACCTCTTGTTTTCTGAAATACCTATCTGGTGGTTGTGAGACTGAAGGCCAACGTCCCCAAGAGACTTTTTCTATTTCTCCTAGTAAAGCTAGACTCATCTTCTGTCCCCTTCAACTCTCCTCAAATTGTGTTCTTTCAACCCAGACCTCTGACCCTGCTTTTTACTTCTGCCATTTCATCCTCACTCCTGCTTCCTTTCCTAAATCCATACCTCTCTGTTGGCCTTCCTAGGCCTGGGCCAAGTTCCTTCCTCTTTCCTCAGTGTTTACCCCTTTCCTTCATTCTCCCATCCAACTTTCAGTCCTTCCTTTCTCACGCCCCAGTTAGCAGCATCTCAAAATTCTTAAGGTTTATTACTCATCTAGTCATTGTATTCCATTTACTTATTCAGTTCTATACCTATCTTACCTATGTATGGAAGAACAGCTGGTAGCCAAGGTGGCACCAAGAATCCCAGCAGCTCTCACTTGACGTATCCGTAGTAGTCAGCAATTTCCATTTGTTTTTCCCTCTCGGTGAGAAATGGCAGCTTCCCCGAAGAGGTGTATCTGGCAGCATTCTCCCGTTGTTGTTGAGCCCGCCTCTTCATGGCCTCTCGCTCTGGCCTCTGCTCTTGTTCGATGGGCTTTGACATGACTGGCTCAGGCACATTGGGTTCCCTCCATGGAACTCGTTGCTTGCTGAAGTCTTGGAGTAGAAATTGGGTTTGGAGCTTGGGTGGGGACTGGCGCTTAGTCCCAGCAGGGGGAACAGGCTCGCGCTGGAGAGAAGCGCCAGATGAAGTTTGGTAGGGTGCAGGCCTAGGAGCAGCGGACTGAGGGACACGGGGCTGGGTATGGTTGGTCCAAGCCGGTTGGGTTGGGTTGGTCACAGTTGGCTGAGCTGGTTTGGCGGGACCTGGCAAAGAGGCAGGAGCTGGCTGGGATGAATTGACTGCAGCAGGTTGAGCTGAGTCAGTAGAACCAGGCTGGGCACGGTAAGCCCCAGCAGGCCGACGTGAGGCCAGAGACTGTGGCCTCCGAGGAGCGGGTCGAGCTTGAGGCTTGTCCCAGGCAGAAAAAGGCAGAGGTATCAACTTGACCTTCCCAGGAGGAGGCCGCTCATACTGGGATGGAGAGGGACACTCTGTTTCAGCACTGCTGTCTGGTTTCTGGGCTTGGACCTGCGTTTTCTCAGGACTCTTCCCCTCACGTGGGGTATGCCGCCATGGCTGGATAGCTGGGGGTGGCTGGGGGTCTTTGGGGTTGCTTGCATTTCCCAAGAGCCGACAGGAAGAGAGCCCAGTTTTCGTCTCATTCTTCCTCCCCAGCGCATGAAGGACCTTCACAGACTCCAGCATGCGCACGCCAAGGGAGGTTCGAGGCTTTTGCAAGCTCTCTTGGAGAAGCTCAGTTTGGTGTTCCTTTCGCTTCGTGTTGGGGATTGCTGGCTTCTCTTCTGCCTTGACTTTGTTCCCTGACTGCTTGTTCTCTTCAGCCTTGTTTCTTCCTCTGGTCCTTTTGGTCTTTTCCTGCCCGTGGCTCTTAGTTTTGCTGACCTTTCTGGATGCAGCTTTCTGAGGTTTGCCTTGCGAGTGCTTGGCCGTGTTCACAGGAGCCCTGTCACTGACTGCAGCATTGCATAGAACCACTTCTCCCCCTAACAGGCACTCTGGATTCTTTGGCTGGCTTTTGGCCTTGGGAGCACCACTGATAGGCTCAGAGGCTTTCTGTTTGTTCTTCCTGGGTTGATCAGAGGGAACCTTTACGACACTTGGCTTTTCCTGCACCTGATTCACCTTAATGGCTCTGGTGTCTTTAGCTTTGATCACGTTGGGACCTTGGGATTGACCAAGATCTTTCAAAGAATTAAAGAGCTGGGGAAGGTGACTATCCTCCGCCAGTGTAGTCATGTCTGCAAAACCACTGCTAGGTTCAGTCCCGTTTTCAAGTGTCCCTAGGTCCTGACGACTGCGGCTGTTCTCTCTCAGATCAGCATTTTCAGAACCAGGCTGCTCCTCTTGGCTGAGGGGATCGGTGCAGGCCAGCGGCTGGTGAATATCAGGGATTCCTAAAGGGCGTAGTGGAGGATCTTGGTTCTCTGTTGGGATCTGGTAGGCATCCAGAGGCTTTGAAAGCTTGGTTTTGATATCATCCACGTTCTTACTCTCTGTTTGTCCCTGGCTTGGAGCTGGAGGCAGGGCCAGGAGACGACTGGCACTCTGGACTGGAGCTGTCACTGAAATGTCCCCAAGTTCAGACGGTGGGTTACTCTCAAGTATGTGACTGTTTCTGGTACTGCAGGACTTGGGGAGTTGTTGAGTTTGTGTCACACAAAACGTCTGGCTTGGAGGTCGCAATCCCAGGGAATTGTTCATCACCGGGGAAGTCTCCGTCACTACAAAGGGATCAAGGGAGAAGTCAGTCCCTGGGAAGTGAGATGCTCCCCCTAAACACCAACACAGCAGTCATGTACCTTTCAAGGGGTTCAGGGGCAAGATGGGCAAGGCATTTCTACTAACTCTTCTTAAGGACCATGGACAGTGCCCTATGCTACGAGGTAAGCGGTGACTGTTGTAATTCTTACTGGTGATCATTTCCTGTCACTGATTCTTGGCTTTCTTTGTATTTCATAGGACTGTTGTAAGTCCAATACAAAATGAGTCTTATTTTTAAAACACACTGAAATGTTTTACAAAGCCTAGCATTCTCATCTAGAGTCCTTTCAATTCTCCCCACTTTCCCGAGAGGCTACGAACACTTCACACCATGAACTAGGAGAGGGGGTAGAGCCCTTTCTGATGAAATGTATCAACAAAGACAGAGTCTCAGCCTGCTTGCTCTCTGGACAGGATCTCAGACCACAAGGTCTTAAATCCTGGTATAAATGAAGGAAGTGAGGACAGTTCAACTGGCACTCTCACAACGAGAGTTCTGAAACACCTTCCAAAGAGCCTATAGCAGTAGATGAGGGAAGGGAGTGCTACAGTGTGGTAGTACAGGGGGAATGATCGGCTACAGCAGTGAAAAATGTGGTACCTATTGGTGTGCTCTCGGGGTTCTTGTACATGTAGCATAGATGACCTTTACAGTGTCCCTCCCACCTTCCCACCTGCATTAGGTTTTTTTTTTTTTTAATTTATGTTTATTTATTTATTGTTTGAACTTATTTGTTCTACGTATTTATTTTTTTGGCCGCACTGGGTCTTCATCGCTGTGCACGGGCTTTCTCTAGTTGGCGGCTAGCGGGGGCTGCTCTTGGTTACGGTGTGCGGGCTTCTCATCGCGGTGGCGTCTGTTGCTGCGGAGCATGGGCTGCAGGCGCGTGGGCTTCGGTAGTTGCGGCTCACGGGCTCTAGAATGCAGGCTCAGTCGTTGTGGCACATGGGCTTAGTTGCTCCACGGCATGTGGGATCTTCCCAGACCAGGGCTCGAACCCGTGTCCCCCGCATTGCATTGACAGGCGGATTCTTCACCACGGCGCCACCAGGGAAGCCCTAGGTGTTCTTCTATAGAGTCTCAAAACAGAGGGCACTGAGCGAAGGTAGTGGTTATTAAAGGCTCGGGATCTAAATTCTACCTGTCTCTACACCACTTCCCAGCTGTCGATTTGACCCCACTTTTGAACGCCGACCTCATTCTTCAACTTTCTCTGCCGTTTGTATACTCACCTTGAAAACTTGTTTCTGTGATGCGTTGAGCAGGCACAGGGTGGCAGATTGCAGAGGGGGAAGCTGGTGGTCGGATATTTGTGGGCTGAGTCTCCTTTAGTCCCATTCCCATTTCTGGTTGCACAGAGGCCCTACTTCCTGTGTGTGACACAGAGCCATAGGATTTCAGGCAGGAGCCAAGTTCTCCATACAGTAAAGACCCCAGTGTGCCTTGGTTATAGTAATCTACCTGGCTTCCTTCCTGGTAGGGGAAGTGACAGGCGGCTATGCCCCTGATTTGGAATCTGAGACGGTGTTCCCTGAGCAAGGCTGGCAGAAAGCGATGGATAGAGAGGGACCATGTTATTGGCGTCTGAAGTTTTATCATACTGGGCTGCCATAAACACGGAGGAAGCAGCTGTGTGCCGGTCAGTGAGTGCCAGAGTAAAGTCTCCGAGTGAAGAAGAATTCTTTTCAGTGCTTCCTGTGATGTCCCACTCAAGAACACCTGGATAGGAAGGAGCTGAAGTGGAGATCTGGCTGTGGTCAGTAACTCCAGATAACCTAGTCGTGCTAGAATGTTGGTAAAGGTAGGCACTACCCATGAGTGTCTGGAAAGAGGTACCGGTAGCCGATGCCGAACTGACGGCAGGGGCAGAGACTCTGGAGAAGTTGCAGACACTTCGTGTTAGGGAAGTTGCATTGCGCACCACAGGAAGAGAATGCTGCAGAGAATTCAGAGTTCCAAGGAGAGATGGATTTTGGAAATTTTCTGGAAGAACAAGAGGCTCATGAAAAACTCAGGGAGGTTGAGAAATTCTCAGTCCGTTTGAGGAACAGCATTATCTTAAGGTTCTTGCTATCAGGACACCTCTACTATCAATACTTCCTGAGAAACCCAAAATCAGACAGTTAATGATGGCTGTGAGGACTGAGCAGTTTTCCAGTCTTCTGTATTAACTGCCTGTGCTCCCATCTTGGGCGCGGATGGGCAGAAGAGCCAAGTGGTATGGTGCAGACATTGTTCTCTAGGCTGGAAGCAACCTTCTCCCTGCCCTGTCTTTCCCTTCAGCCTGCACTCGTATTGACCTCTATGCTACTTCCTAGACTGGAAGCATTTTAGAACTAGGAGGCCCTTAGAGAACTTCGATTTTCTCAGTCTCATTTCGTGAGTAAGGAAACTGAGGCTCAGAGAGGTCGGGTTGACTTGTTCAAGTTCTCTCATTATGTTAGTATCCTTACCAGGTTTCAGAACCTCAGTATCCTGACTTCCTTGCCAGGACTCTACTCTGAGCATGATACTGCCAGAAAGCAGGAGAAATAGAACTTATAATATAGGCATTTTTTTTGTCCATTAGAAAACAGTACGGCTATTACCATTGTCGTCTTCAGGGTCTCCCTTTGCTTGTACAGTTCCCACGCTATTACCTAGAGTTGACGTATAGCTCAGTCCAACTGGTGAATTGAAAGAGTCATTTTTGCCCTCTTCAAGCCTGGTTTCCCATCCTACCTCAAAATGATTACCCGGAAGTGGATATCTTAAGTGCTTTTGGAAAGAGAAAAGTTATCTGATTACTTCAGATTACTCATCTATAAAGTGGTTATAACACCACCACCAATAATAATAGCAGTGATAATTAATAGATGAATAAGCTGATATATTGCGTATGATTTATATGGAGGAAGATACAATAAGTTCTAGAAAGACAAAGAAAAATCATGACAAGCATATTACATAACGAAAAAGAAATCCATAGATATTAATGAAAACTGGGGTATGTGGCAAGTATCAAAGCCTAATGAATTTACTAACAAATGACATTCTGTACCATCCATGCAATATTATGAAAGTGAATGTTGCCCACTCTATTTTAGTGAATACTATTAACCAAAAAACACGATAGAGGTGATAGAGGTGAATGAATTCCTAGCCAATGCATACAGACAGAGAAGGTTTATCAGTAAAAAATGCATAACAAGCAACAGAATGCAATAAGTGTGGAATGTATAGGTAGCCACAACATATATAGACAAGTATTTCAATGAAAAGCGGTACGAAGCAGACAGCAAAATAATAAGGGTAAAAGAGTTTCATGATTGTGCTCATTCATATTTTTACCCAGCAAGTAACAGATATTAAGCCTAGGAGAAATATATATTTCAATGAATATAGCTCATATAGTAAGCAGAAAGGAAGCTTAAAAAGTATCAAGAAGGTTTTTGTATTTATCCTAGAACTTAGATTAGAATCATCTTCAACATCCAGGAAGATGACATCCCAAAACCTCAAAAAACCATCATCCCTAGAATCCAATAAAAAACGATTTTCAAATGTCAGAAAATCCAAAGGACTCCACAATATTGTTTTCGATAAATGTGGATGTTTGTTTGTTTGTTTCTTCTGCCGCGCCGCGTGGCCCTGGCCGTGAAAGCACCGAGTCCTAAGCACTGGACCGCCAGGGAATTCCCTAAATGGGGAATTAGAGATGTGGGGCTTGACTTTTTCTTTTTCTCCTTCGGTAGCTAAGATCTACAAGCGAACGATGGCTGTTGATCAATGTGCTCTCTGTGTTAGGAAGGAAATAACTGTAAAAATGAAAAGCAACCTTGCCTTAGAACCTACATATCACACAAAGGAACTAGTCCTTCTGATTCAATTTAGAAGATATCATGTAAAATGTTTAACTGGTAAAATGTCTACCTAGTTTAAAAGTTAGAAAGAATAAAACACTGAAAAGCAACCCCCTAGAGAACCACTTTGGTTTCTTGTTTATAGGAAGCATCATTTCCAAAACATATTTCTAAAATGTTTATATTCAAAACTGTCAAGCGCCAACTGTATTCAGAGAGGCAATAAAAGAAAGAAAACGGAGTATGACTTTTCTGATAAGCTGCCTTTCCTGGTGATCCCCTGTTCTGGCCTGACTTTCCTTCTTAGTCTGTTAATGTAAGGATTTGCTACCATCAACTTTGTTTTGCCCTGCTCTGAGCAGATTTCCCTCTGTGCTGTTTCTGCTTTAATTTAAAATCTTTGGTTCCCATCAACATTCCATTGCAAAGTACGTTTTTCTTGAGAGCTCCTCTATGCTTTCCCTCTTCATTCTTATATTTTTTCCCATCTCTTGGTTCCTGTTGGCCTGTGCTAATGAAAACAATCCTCAACTTCCTTACGTTTGACTCTGTGCCTCCCTATATAGCCCAGTACTCCATCCTCTCTCCCTATTCTCTCTTTTCAGCTGGTCGCAATACTAGTGGGGGGAGACCATTAGAGATGAAACATCTTGGTATACATTGCTAGTTTTCTATGTCACCTGGCTTTTCTATGTTTCTGTTGAAACCCTCTTGAGAAGTCTCTGATTTCATTTTTTCTCCATGGGTACCCTTTAAGGCTCAATACTGGAAAAGAAGGGGATCAGAGTGATCAACCCAATGTGGTAGCCTAACGTAACAGATAAGGAAAGCAGCAGGCTTTGTGAGACAGTCAGCGATTTGTCCAAAGTCACACAGATAGTAAACGTCAAAGTCAAAACTGAAATTGGGTCTCCAGACTTGTAGTTCAATACTTTCCCTCATTATTCCATGCTATTTTGAATCTCCTACTCAATTTAGGGGCCAAAGAAATCGAACGCAAAACTTTCCAAAGTTTCTTTTCTTACCTGACATGGTCAGAGAAGAGGAAAGATCAACTGCAGGTACAAGGGCTGAGGAGACAACACTAGAGGATGTCTGAGTGGCTGCAGCTGAACGGCGCACGTGTCCAGTCCAGAGGTCACTGGTTACTGGTCCAAACAGCTCCACGGAAACCCCAAGACTCTACCAAGTGGTAGTAGGTTTGGTAGGAGAGTGATGTCACAAAGCAGGCAGTTGAAAGGTATGAGCTAGCCAGTAGGGAGGTCCGATCCCCAACAGGAAGGCGGGGTTGGGTGAAGAGAGTGTAGGAGAGCTAAAACAACACCTAAGTTTCTGAGCTCTGGGGAGGAAATCCTAGAAGACAGATTTACCTCTCCCAGGCTCTTCCATTAGGGAAATCATTGCAACGTTTCTTACAGACGCTCATTAATATAATTAACTAACAGTTACTTATATTCTACAGAGTATTCTATTTTATGTATCATATACTTAGAGCTATATAGATGTTATTTAATTAATAATCCTTAGGAAGGAAAGAGCCATCTAGTTTGAACTATTACAGTTGTTCTGAAATCATATGTGTCTACTGAGTGAGCTGATAGCAGCTTTTAAGGAGCAAAAGTAGGGATTAAGAAGCTCTTTTTGTAACTTGGTTCAAGAGTAGGGTGAAGTTTGTTGAGTGTACCTTGTGGAGAATGTTGTGGTCCAAGGCTCTTCTCTTTGAGTTTCTTCTCCTTGACTCCTACCTTCCTTGGGCTGGGCTAGGCTGGGGGCCAGGTTGGACTTGCGACTTAACATTTCTCTTCCGCTTTCTTCTTCTTTTTTTTTTTTTTTCTTTTCCTTCCATTATGGGCATTGCTTCTAGGACAAGCCTTGATCTTGCACTGGATGTTACTTCCTGTCAACTTCCAGCAGCCGGAGTCTTCTTTTCAGTGCTTGACGCTTCACGAAATCGACTCTGCCCGTTGGCAGCAAATACCAGAGAGCTAGGAGACAGAGCTGGTTGCAGACCTTTCCTCTTCCAGCCTTTGGTTGCAATTGTTTTGCCCGTAATTTGCTAGCTCCAGTTCCTTGGGCCACACAGGTATCCTGCCATCCAGCTCTTTTTCTATGTGAGAGACGTTCTGAACACTGTCCCTTTTTCTTTGCACAGAAGTATATACAGTGTGGCAGTTACTGTAATCTCCTCCCCCTTGCAAACAGCCACTCTCGAATCTTGGACCTCTAGGACTCTCTGTCTTGCATGCTTGGGTGCAAGGCCAAGCAAAATGAAGAGGAGAATAATTAGAGAAAGAGGAGGACATTGGTGGAGAATTGGGAGCAGGTAAGGTGAAAGGGCACAGGAGAAAAGAGATGCATGTAGATTTTTTGGTTTCTGCGGGAAACAAGTTGACACACTTGGGCCTCATTTTGTATTCACAGAACAGAGAGTTAAAGATATAAGTAGCTAGAGAGTGCAGCAACTGCCATGAAGTCTGTACACTGAAGAGAACAGTCTCACATCTAGTTTTCATTTTGTTTTATGTCATAGTACCTTATTGATAGCATTCACTGGTGTGTTTGTAGAATACAGATGTGTTCAAATGCTCTGGTTTTGTCTACATGGCTATTTCCTTGTCCTATTTGTAAGGAATCCAACATTGTAAGACATATTGCATGTTTTTCTCTTGACGATCGTTGACCTTGAAGCGTCATGAACTAAGTTGAGCTGTTGGATTTTGTGGAGAAACTTTCAAAAGGGTCTGTGAAAAAGGCATTGTGGTGAGTCGCATTATGCACCCGAGCGTAAGGAGCAGATACCTGCCACCAGCCCAACTTGGCCTGGATAGCCTCTGTTTTAGTTCCCCCGGTTAGTGCTTTTCTCCCTAACCACTCTTGTGACTGTGATCATGTGAGTAAGGGCTGAGTTGCTAATGATTTCTGTGTGAGGTAAGCTGGTTTGAGGGAGGAAATCTATGGACCTAGTCATTTTCCTTGGTGGTAAGCTTTCAGGGGTGCAAAGATTGATCTTCCTGGGGACTTTTCTGGTCCCAGGAAGATATCGCATAGATGGGACCTCCAAAGGCACACATTGAATCTTTAGGCCTGTTTTTCCTATTAGGAGATACGAGTTTCTTCACTGATGGGGATGATGCTTATCTGAGAAGAAATTGTGAAAGGTGGTGTAGTATAGAGGTGTGGCTTAAGCTTTTAAGTTTTCTTCAAGGTTTTTCCCCTAAGCTTCCTACTTCAGACGGCCTACTTACATGATACTAGTATGTGATGTCAGGCTAACAACTTCCTAAATATACCTGCAAGCCAGATCAGTGTCTCTTTTCTCTGTATTCCCATGGAAATCAAGGGTCCCGCCGAATTTTCCATCGAAACAGTTGATTTGTGTTGTCTCTAGGAATGCTGAAGGGCGTACCGTTGCTTCCTAACCGGTGTCATTTGGGAGAGCTACCTCTGTACGTTCAAATGATTAACTTTGAGACTTTGCTCATGTATGCGGTAAACCCTTGAATTCCCTAAGACCTTCCTTTCCTCCATCTCATACCCCATTAAGCCCGCTTCAGTTTATCTCCTGCATTTCTTTGGAATCTGTCAGCTCTTCCTCAACATCCTAATACTGAACTTGCCTGTCTGTTGCGACTAGGTCCTAACTAGTGTCCATATATCTTGTTTCCTTCCAATCCATTCTTCACACAAGAAACCTTCAAAGCAAGTTGGAACATTGCTCATAAACATCGCTCACAAACATTGTTTTGAGACTAGAAAACACAGTGTTGGCCTTTACGACTCTGCGTGGTCTAGAGTCCTCTCTGCTTCTCTAGCCCCATCTTGTGCCACTTGTGCCCTCACTTTCTATGCTTCAGATACACTGAATTAACCGTAGTTCTCACTCATCTGACAGAAGTCAGTTCAGATATTATTTTTCACCGTGATTCCTCGCATTAAGGAATTTGATGATCAGGTTTTGTATGAGGACTAAAACTAAACTGGGAAGTGGAAGAATTGAGTTTCAACTGTTTCAGTCAACACGCATGTATTAATGATACCTACGTAATGAACACCGGGCTAGGTTTCATGAGGGATCCAGAAGTTCTGGCCATCTCTGGTTTTGGATATCCCTTATTTGTTGAGACCTTTGCGTTGTCTGGTTGCCTTTTGTCTGTTTTCCAGATGGGAAAACAGGAACAAGGGAAGTATAGGTTATTACTAGGTGGGGTTGAACAAGCGGAGCAGCAAACTGCAAAGCAGAAAGAAGAGGGACGTACTCTAGAGGGATATGATTTCCATTTTCAAGGCGCCTGCATCCTGTGCAGGGAGACAGCCTAACATAAAATGTGCCTAACAACAAATATATTGACTTCTTACTAAAAATCTCCAGTTCATGTAACCAAGGGGTTTATACCTTCTCCTTTAAAAGTGATATTCCTGGGACTTCCCTGGTGGTCCAGTGGTGAAGACTCTGCGCTTCCAATGCTAGCAGGCGTGGGTTCAATCCCTGGCTGGGGAGCTAAGATCCCACATGCTGCGCAGCCAAAGAAATGTTTTTCGAAAGTTATATTCCTGTGTTATTGAATTTAGTGGTTTAGATTTTGTTTTAATGTTAAGAAGATTTCAGTTTCTTTACCAGGAACAAACAAAACATAATGTAAACATAGTTTCCCAGAAACGATTTCCATCATTCTCTTCTTCCCTTTCTCCCGCAGACTGGTGTTTCATCTTGACAAGCTCTCTGTTATTCCATAGGAAAGCTGTCTGGCTTGGAGGTTGCAATCCCAGGGAATTTTTCATCACCAGGGAAGTCTCCATCACTACAGAGGGATCAAGGGAGAAGTCAGTCCCTGGTAAGTGAGATGCTCCCCCTAAAGACCAACACAGCAGTCGTGTACCTTTCAAGGGGTTCAGGGGCAAGCTGGGCAAGGCATTTCTACTAACTCTTCTTAAGGACCATAGACAGTGCCCTATGCTACGAGGTAAGCGGTGACTGTTGTAATTCTCACTGGTGATCATTTCCTGTCACTGATTCTTGGCTTTCTTTGTATTTCATAGGACTGTTATAAGTCCAATACAAAATGAGTCTTATTTTTAAAACACTGAAATCTTTTACAAAGCCTAGCATTCTCATCTAGAGTCCTTTCAATTCTCCCCACTTTCCTGAGAGGCTAAGAACACTTCACACCATGAACTAGGAGAGGGGGTAGAGCCCTTTCTGATGAAATGTATCAACAAAGACAGAGTCTTAGCCTGCTTGCTCTCTGGACAGGCTCTCGGACCACAAGGTCTTAAATCCTGGTATAAATGAAGGAAGTGAGGACAGTTCAACTGGCACTCTCATAACAAGAGTTCTGAAACACCTTCCAAAGAGACTATAGCAGTAGATGAGGGAAGGGAGTGCCACAGTGTGGTATAGTACAGGGGGAGTGATCGGCTACAGCAGTGAAAAATGTGGTACCTATTGGTGTGCTCTCGGGGTTCTTGTACATGTAGCATAGATGACCTTTACAGTGGCCCTCCCACCTTCCCTCCTGCATGAGGTGTTCTTTTCTTTTTTTTTTTTTTAAATTATGTTTATTTATTTATTTATTGTTTGAACTTATTTATTCTACGTATTTATTTTTTTGGCTGCACTGGGTCTTCATTGCTGTGCACGGTTTTTCTCTAGTTACGGCTAGCGGGGGCTACTCTTGGTTGCGGTGTGCGGGCTTCTCATCGCGGTGGCTTCTCTTGTAGCGGAGCATGGGCTGTAGGCGCGTGGGTTTCGGTAGTTGAGGCTCACGGGCTCTAGAATGCAGGCTCAGTCGTTGTGGCACATGGGCTTAGTTGCTCCACGGCATGTGGGATCTTCCCAGACCAGGGCTCGAACCCGTGTCCCCCGCATTGCATTGGCAGGCGGATTCTTCACCACGGCGCCACCAGGGAAGCCCTAGGTGTTCTTCTATAGAGTCTCAAAACAGAGGGCACTGAGCGAAGGTAGTGGTTATTAAAGGCTCAGGATCTAAATTCTACCTGTCTCTACACCACTTCCCAGCTGTCGATTTGACCCCATTTTTGAACGCCGACCTCATTCTTCAACTTTCTCTGCCGTTTGTATACTCACCTTGAAAACTTGTTTCTGTGATGCGTTGAGCAGGCACAGGGTGGCAGATTGCAGAGGGGGAAGCTGGTGGTCGGATATTTGTGGGCTGAGTCTCCTTTAGTCCCATTCCCATTTCTGGTTGCACAGAGGCCCTACTTCCTGTGTGTGACACAGAGCCATAGGATTTCAGGCAGGAGCCAAGTTCTCCATACAGTAAAGACCCCAGTGTGCCTTGGTTATAGTAATCTACCTGGCTTCCTTCCTGGTAGGGGAAGTGACAGGCGGCTATGCCCCTGATTTGGAATCTGAGACGGTGTTCCCTGAGCAAGGCTGGCAGAAAGCGATGGATAGAGAGGGACCATGTTATTGGCGTCTGAAGTTTTATCATACTGGGCTGCCATAAACACGGAGGAAGCAGCTGTGTGCCGGTCAGTGAGTGCCAGAGTAAAGTCTCCGAGTGAAGAAGAATTCTTTTCAGTGCTTCCTGTGATGTCCCACTCAAGAACACCTGGATAGGAAGGAGCTGAAGTGGAGATCTGGCTGTGGTCAGTAACTCCAGATAACCTAGTCGTGCTAGAATGTTGGTAAAGGTAGGCACTACCCATGAGTGTCTGGAAAGAGGTACCGGTAGCCGATGCCGAACTGACGGCAGGGGCAGAGACTCTGGAGAAGTTGCAGACACTTCGTGTTAGGGAAGTTGCATTGCGCACCACAGGAAGAGAATGCTGCAGAGAATTCAGAGTTCCAAGGAGAGATGGATTTTGGAAATTTTCTGGAAGAACAAGAGGGTCATGAAAAACTCAGGGAGGTTGAGAAATTCTCAGTCCGTTTGAGGAACAGCATTATCTTAAGGTTCTTGCTATCAGGACACCTCTACTATCAATACTTCCTGAGAAACCCAAAATCAGACAGTTAATGATGGCTGTGAGGACTGAGCAGTTTTCCAGTCTTCTGTATTAACTGCCTGTGCTCCCATCTTGGGCGCGGATGGGCAGAAGAGCCAAGTGGTATGGTGCAGACATTGTTCTCTAGGCTGGAAGCAACCTTCTCCCTGCCCTGTCTTTCCCTTCAGCCTGCACTCGTATTGACCTCTATGCTACTTCCTAGACTGGAAGCATTTTAGAACTAGGAGGCCCTTAGAGAACTTCGATTTTCTCAGTCTCATTTCGTGAGTAAGGAAACTGAGGCTCAGAGAGGTCGGGTTGACTTGTTCAAGTTCTCTCATTATGTTAGTATCCTTACCAGGTTTCAGAACCTCAGTATCCTGACTTCCTTGCCAGGACTCTACTCTGAGCATGATACTGCCAGAAAGCAGGAGAAATAGAACTTATAATATAGGCATTTTTTTTGTCCATTAGAAAACAGTACGGCTATTACCATTGTCGTCTTCAGGGTCTCCCTTTGCTTGTACAGTTCCCACGCTATTACCTAGAGTTGACGTATAGCTCAGTCCAACTGGTGAATTGAAAGAGTCATTTTTGCCCTCTTCAAGCCTGGTTTCCCATCCTACCTCAAAATGATTACCCGGAAGTGGATATCTTAAGTGCTTTTGGAAAGAGAAAAGTTATCTGATTACTTCAGATTACTCATCTATAAAGTGGTTATAACACCACCACCAATAATAATAGCAGTGATAATTAATAGATGAATAAGCTGATATATTGCGTATGATTTATATGGAGGAAGATACAATAAGTTCTAGAAAGACAAAGAAAAATCATGACAAGCATATTACATAACGAAAAAGAAATCCATAGATATTAATGAAAACTGGGGTATGTGGCAAGTATCAAAGCCTAATGAATTTACTAACAAATGACATTCTGTACCATCCATGCAATATTATGAAAGTGAATGTTGCCCACTCTATTTTAGTGAATACTATTAACCAAAAAACACGATAGAGGTGATAGAGGTGAATGAATTCCTAGCCAATGCATACAGACAGAGAAGGTTTATCAGTAAAAAATGCATAACAAGCAACAGAATGCAATAAGTGTGGAATGTATAGGTAGCCACAACATATATAGACAAGTATTTCAATGAAAAGCGGTACGAAGCAGACAGCAAAATAATAAGGGTAAAAGAGTTTCATGATTGTGCTCATTCATATTTTTACCCAGCAAGTAACAGATATTAAGCCTAGGAGAAATATATATTTCAATGAATATAGCTCATATAGTAAGCAGAAAGGAAGCTTAAAAAGTATCAAGAAGGTTTTTGTATTTATCCTAGAACTTAGATTAGAATCATCTTCAACATCCAGGAAGATGACATCCCAAAACCTCAAAAAACCATCATCCCTAGAATCCAATAAAAAACGATTTTCAAATGTCAGAAAATCCAAAGGACTCCACAATATTGTTTTCGATAAATGTGGATGTTTGTTTGTTTGTTTCTTCTGCCGCGCCGCGTGGCCCTGGCCGTGAAAGCACCGAGTCCTAAGCACTGGACCGCCAGGGAATTCCCTAAATGGGGAATTAGAGATGTGGGGCTTGACTTTTTCTTTTTCTCCTTCGGTAGCTAAGATCTACAAGCGAACGATGGCTGTTGATCAATGTGCTCTCTGTGTTAGGAAGGAAATAACTGTAAAAATGAAAAGCAACCTTGCCTTAGAACCTACATATCACACAAAGGAACTAGTCCTTCTGATTCAATTTAGAAGATATCATGTAAAATGTTTAACTGGTAAAATGTCTACCTAGTTTAAAAGTTAGAAAGAATAAAACACTGAAAAGCAACCCCCTAGAGAACCACTTTGGTTTCTTGTTTATAGGAAGCATCATTTCCAAAACATATTTCTAAAATGTTTATATTCAAAACTGTCAAGCGCCAACTGTATTCAGAGAGGCAATAAAAGAAAGAAAACGGAGTATGACTTTTCTGATAAGCTGCCTTTCCTGGTGATCCCCTGTTCTGGCCTGACTTTCCTTCTTAGTCTGTTAATGTAAGGATTTGCTACCATCAACTTTGTTTTGCCCTGCTCTGAGCAGATTTCCCTCTGTGCTGTTTCTGCTTTAATTTAAAATCTTTGGTTCCCATCAACATTCCATTGCAAAGTACGTTTTTCTTGAGAGCTCCTCTATGCTTTCCCTCTTCATTCTTATATTTTTTCCCATCTCTTGGTTCCTGTTGGCCTGTGCTAATGAAAACAATCCTCAACTTCCTTACGTTTGACTCTGTGCCTCCCTATATAGCCCAGTACTCCATCCTCTCTCCCTATTCTCTCTTTTCAGCTGGTCGCAATACTAGTGGGGGGAGACCATTAGAGATGAAACATCTTGGTATACATTGCTAGTTTTCTATGTCACCTGGCTTTTCTATGTTTCTGTTGAAACCCTCTTGAGAAGTCTCTGATTTCATTTTTTCTCCATGGGTACCCTTTAAGGCTCAATACTGGAAAAGAAGGGGATCAGAGTGATCAACCCAATGTGGTAGCCTAACGTAACAGATAAGGAAAGCAGCAGGCTTTGTGAGACAGTCAGCGATTTGTCCAAAGTCACACAGATAGTAAACGTCAAAGTCAAAACTGAAATTAGGTCTCCAGACTTGTAGTTCAATACTTTCCCTCATTATTCCATGCTATTTTGAATCTCCTACTCAATTTAGGGGCCAAAGAAATCGAACGCAAAACTTTCCAAAGTTTCTTTTCTTACCTGACATGGTCAGAGAAGAGGAACCATCAACTGCAGGTACAAGGGCTGAGGAGACAACACTAGAGGATGTCTGAGTGGCTGCAGCTGAACGGCGCACGTGTCCAGTCCAGAGGTCACTGGTTACTGGTCCAAACAGCTCCACGGAAACCCCAAGACTCTACCAAGTGGTAGTAGGTTTGGTAGGAGAGTGATGTCACAAAGCAGGCAGTTGAAAGGTATGAGCTAGCCAGTAGGGAGGTCCGATCCCCAACAGGAAGGCGGGGTTGGGTGAAGAGAGTGTAGGAGAGCTAAAACAACACCTAAGTTTCTGAGCTCTGGGGAGGAAATCCTAGAAGACAGATTTACCTCTCCCAGGCTCTTCCATTAGGGAAATCATTGCAACGTTTCTTACAGACGCTCATTAATATAATTAACTAACAGTTACTTATATTCTACAGAGTATTCTATTTTATGTATCATATACTTAGAGCTATATAGATGTTATTTAATTAATAATCCTTAGGAAGGAAAGAGCCATCTAGTTTGAACTATTACAGTTGTTCTGAAATCATATGTGTCTACTGAGTGAGCTGATAGCAGCTTTTAAGGAGCAAAAGTAGGGATTAAGAAGCTCTTTTTGTAACTTGGTTCAAGAGTAGGGTGAAGTTTGTTGAGTGTACCTTGTGGAGAATGTTGTGGTCCAAGGCTCTTCTCTTGGAGTTTCTTCTCCTTGACTCCTACCTTCCTTGGGCTGGGCTAGGCTGGGGGCCAGGTTGGACTTGCGACTTAACATTTCTCTTCCGCTTTCTTCTTCTTTTTTTTTTTTTTTTCTTTTCCTTCCATTATGGGCATTGCTTCTAGGACAAGCCTTGATCTTGCACTGGATGTTACTTCCTGTCAACTTCCAGCAGCCGGAGTCTTCTTTTCAGTGCTTGACGCTTCACGAAATCGACTCTGCCCGTTGGCAGCAAATACCAGAGAGCTAGGAGACAGAGCTGGTTGCAGACCTTTCCTCTTCCAGCCTTTGGTTGCAATTGTTTTGCCCGTAATTTGCTAGCTCCAGTTCCTTGGGCCACACAGGTATCCTGCCATCCAGCTCTTTTTCTATGTGAGAGACGTTCTGAACACTGTCCCTTTTTCTTTGCACAGAAGTATATACAGTGTGGCAGTTACTGTAATCTCCTCCCCCTTGCAAACAGCCACTCTCGAATCTTGGACCTCTAGGACTCTCTGTCTTGCATGCTTGGGTGCAAGGCCAAGCAAAATGAAGAGGAGAATAATTAGAGAAAGAGGAGGACATTGGTGGAGAATTGGGAGCAGGTAAGGTGAAAGGGCACAGGAGAAAAGAGATGCATGTAGATTTTTTGGTTTCTGCGGGAAACAAGTTGACACACTTGGGCCTCATTTTGTATTCACAGAACAGAGAGTTAAAGATATAAGTAGCTAGAGAGTGCAGCAACTGCCATGAAGTCTGTACACTGAAGAGAACAGTCTCACATCTAGTTTTCATTTTGTTTTATGTCATAGTACCTTATTGATAGCATTCACTGGTGTGTTTGTAGAATACAGATGTGTTCAAATGCTCTGGTTTTGTCTACATGGCTATTTCCTTGTCCTATTTGTAAGGAATCCAACATTGTAAGACATATTGCATGTTTTTTCTCTTGACGATCGTTGACCTTGAAGCGTCATGAACTAAGTTGAGCTGTTGGATTTTGTGGAGAAACTTTCAAAAGGGTCTGTGAAAAAGGCATTGTGGTGAGTCGCATTATGCACCCGAGCGTAAGGAGCAGATACCTGCCACCAGCCCAACTTGGCCTGGATTGCCTCTGTTTTAGTTCCCCCGGTTAGTGCTTTTCTCCCTAACCACTCTTGTGACTGTGATCATGTGAGTAAGGGCTGAGTTGCTAATGATTTCTGTGTGAGGTAAGCTGGTTTGAGGGAGGAAATCTATGGACCTAGTCATTTTCCTTGGTGGTAAGCTTTCAGGGGTGCAAAGATTGATCTTCCTGGGGACTTTTCTGGTCCCAGGAAGATAGCGCATAGATGGGACCTCCAAAGGCACACACTGAATCTTTAGGCCTGTTTTTCCTATTAGGAGATACGAGTTTCTTCACTGATGGGGATGATGCTTATCTGAGAAGAAATTGTGAAAGGTGGTGTAGTATAGAGGTGTGGCTTAAGCTTTTAAGTTTTCTTCAAGGTTTTTCCCCTAAGCTTCCTACTTCAGACGGCCTACTTACATGATACTAGTATGTGATGTCAGGCTAACAACTTCCTAAATATACCTGCAAGCCAGATCAGTGTCTCTTTTCTCTGTATTCCCATGGAAATCAAGGGTCCCGCCGAATTTTCCATCGAAACAGTTGATTTGTGTTGTCTCTAGGAATGCTGAAGGGCGTACCGTTGCTTCCTAACCGGTGTCATTTGGGAGAGCTACCTCTGTACGTTCAAATGATTAACTTTGAGACTTTGCTCATGTATGCGGTAAACCCTTGAATTCCCTAAGACCTTCCTTTCCTCCATCTCATACCCCATTAAGCCCGCTTCAGTTTATCTCCTGCATTTCTTTGGAATCTGTCAGCTCTTCCTCAACATCCTAATACTGAACTTGCCTGTCTGTTGCGACTAGGTCCTAACTAGTGTCCATATATCTTGTTTCCTTCCAATCCATTCTTCACACAAGAAACCTTCAAAGCAAGTTGGAACATTGCTCATAAACATCGCTCACAAACATTGTTTTGAGACTAGAAAACACAGTGTTGGCCTTTACGACTCTGCGTGGTCTAGAGTCCTCTCTGCTTCTCTAGCCCCATCTTGTGCCACTTGTGCCCTCACTTTCTATGCTTCAGATACACTGAATTAACCGTAGTTCTCACTCATCTGACAGAAGTCAGTTCAGATATTATTTTTCACCGTGATTCCTCGCATTAAGGAATTTGATGATCAGGTTTTGTATGAGGACTAAAACTAAACTGGGAAGTGGAAGAATTGAGTTTCAACTGTTTCAGTCAACACGCATGTATTAATGATACCTACGTAATGAACACCGGGCTAGGTTTCATGAGGGATCCAGAAGTTCTGGCCATCTCTGGTTTTGGATATCCCTTATTTGTTGAGACCTTTGCGTTGTCTGGTTGCCTTTTGTCTGTTTTCCAGATGGGAAAACAGGAACAAGGGAAGTATAGGTTATTACTAGGTGGGGTTGAACAAGCGGAGCAGCAAACTGCAAAGCAGAAAGAAGAGGGACGTACTCTAGAGGGATATGATTTCCATTTTCAAGGCGCCTGCATCCTGTGCAGGGAGACAGCCTAACATAAAATGTGCCTAACAACAAATATATTGACTTCTTACTAAAAATCTCCAGTTCATGTAACCAAGGGGTTTATACCTTCTCCTTTAAAAGTGATATTCCTGGGACTTCCCTGGTGGTCCAGTGGTGAAGACTCTGCGCTTCCAATGCTAGCAGGCGTGGGTTCAATCCCTGGCTGGGGAGCTAAGATCCCACATGCTGCGCAGCCAAAGAAATGTTTTTCGAAAGTTATATTCCTGTGTTATTGAATTTAGTGGTTTAGATTTTGTTTTAATGTTAAGAAGATTTCAGTTTCTTTACCAGGAACAAACAAAACATAATGTAAAAATAGTTTCCCAGAAACGATTTCCATCATTCTCTTCTTCCCTTTCTCCCGCAGACTGGTGTTTCATCTTGACAAGCTCTCTGTTATTCCATAGGAAAGCTGTCTGGCTTGGAGGTTGCAATCCCAGGGAATTTTTCATCACCAGGGAAGTCTCCATCACTACAGAGGGATCAAGGGAGAAGTCAGTCCCTGGTAAGTGAGATGCTCCCCCTAAAGACCAACACAGCAGTCGTGTACCTTTCAAGGGGTTCAGGGGCAAGCTGGGCAAGGCATTTCTACTAACTCTTCTTAAGGACCATAGACAGTGCCCTATGCTACGAGGTAAGCGGTGACTGTTGTAATTCTCACTGGTGATCATTTCCTGTCACTGATTCTTGGCTTTCTTTGTATTTCATAGGACTGTTATAAGTCCAATACAAAATGAGTCTTATTTTTAAAACACTGAAATCTTTTACAAAGCCTAGCATTCTCATCTAGAGTCCTTTCAATTCTCCCCACTTTCCTGAGAGGCTAAGAACACTTCACACCATGAACTAGGAGAGGGGGTAGAGCCCTTTCTGATGAAATGTATCAACAAAGACAGAGTCTTAGCCTGCTTGCTCTCTGGACAGGCTCTCGGACCACAAGGTCTTAAATCCTGGTATAAATGAAGGAAGTGAGGACAGTTCAACTGGCACTCTCATAACAAGAGTTCTGAAACACCTTCCAAAGAGACTATAGCAGTAGATGAGGGAAGGGAGTGCCACAGTGTGGTATAGTACAGGGGGAGTGATCGGCTACAGCAGTGAAAAATGTGGTACCTATTGGTGTGCTCTCGGGGTTCTTGTACATGTAGCATAGATGACCTTTACAGTGGCCCTCCCACCTTCCCTCCTGCATGAGGTGTTCTTTTCTTTTTTTTTTTTTTTAAATTATGTTTATTTATTTATTTATTGTTTGAACTTCTTTATTCTACGTATTTATTTTTTTGGCTGCACTGGGTCTTCATTGCTGTGCACGGTTTTTCTCTAGTTACGGCTAGCGGGGGCTACTCTTGGTTGCGGTGTGCGGGCTTCTCATCGCGGTGGCTTCTCTTGTAGCGGAGCATGGGCTGTAGGCGCGTGGGTTTCGGTAGTTGAGGCTCACGGGCTCTAGAATGCAGGCTCAGTCGTTGTGGCACATGGGCTTAGTTGCTCCACGGCATGTGGGATCTTCCCAGACCAGGGCTCGAACCCGTGTCCCCCGCATTGCATTGGCAGGCGGATTCTTCACCACGGCGCCACCAGGGAAGCCCTAGGTGTTCTTCTATAGAGTCTCAAAACAGAGGGCACTGAGCGAAGGTAGTGGTTATTAAAGGCTCAGGATCTAAATTCTACCTGTCTCTACACCACTTCCCAGCTGTCGATTTGACCCCATTTTTGAACGCCGACCTCATTCTTCAACTTTCTCTGCCGTTTGTATACTCACCTTGAAAACTTGTTTCTGTGATGCGTTGAGCAGGCACAGGGTGGCAGATTGCAGAGGGGGAAGCTGGTGGTCGGATATTTGTGGGCTGAGTCTCCTTTAGTCCCATTCCCATTTCTGGTTGCACAGAGGCCCTACTTCCTGTGTGTGACACAGAGCCATAGGATTTCAGGCAGGAGCCAAGTTCTCCATACAGTAAAGACCCCAGTGTGCCTTGGTTATAGTAATCTACCTGGCTTCCTTCCTGGTAGGGGAAGTGACAGGCGGCTATGCCCCTGATTTGGAATCTGAGACGGTGTTCCCTGAGCAAGGCTGGCAGAAAGCGATGGATAGAGAGGGACCATGCTATTGGCGTCTGAAGTTTTATCATACTGGGCTGCCATAAACACGGAGGAAGCAGCTGTGTGCCGGTCAGTGAGTGCCAGAGTAAAGTCTCCGAGTGAAGAAGAATTCTTTTCAGTGCTTCCTGTGATGTCCCACTCAAGAACACCTGGATAGGAAGGAGCTGAAGTGGAGATCTGGCTGTGGTCAGTAACTCCAGATAACCTAGTCGTGCTAGAATGTTGGTAAAGGTAGGCACTACCCATGAGTGTCTGGAAAGAGGTACCGGTAGCCGATGCCGAACTGACGGCAGGGGCAGAGACTCTGGAGAAGTTGCAGACACTTCGTGTTAGGGAAGTTGCATTGCGCACCACAGGAAGAGAATGCTGCAGAGAATTCAGAGTTCCAAGGAGAGATGGATTTTGGAAATTTTCTGGAAGAACAAGAGGCTCATGAAAAACTCAGGGAGGTTGAGAAATTCTCAGTCCGTTTGAGGAACAGCATTATCTTAAGGTTCTTGCTATCAGGACACCTCTACTATCAATACTTCCTGAGAAACCCAAAATCAGACAGTTAATGATGGCTGTGAGGACTGAGCAGTTTTCCAGTCTTCTGTATTAACTGCCTGTGCTCCCATCTTGGGCGCGGATGGGCAGAAGAGCCAAGTGGTATGGTGCAGACATTGTTCTCTAGGCTGGAAGCAACCTTCTCCCTGCCCTGTCTTTCCCTTCAGCCTGCACTCGTATTGACCTCTATGCTACTTCCTAGACTGGAAGCATTTTAGAACTAGGAGGCCCTTAGAGAACTTCGATTTTCTCAGTCTCATTTCGTGAGTAAGGAAACTGAGGCTCAGAGAGGTCGGGTTGACTTGTTCAAGTTCTCTCATTATGTTAGTATCCTTACCAGGTTTCAGAACCTCAGTATCCTGACTTCCTTGCCAGGACTCTACTCTGAGCATGATACTGCCAGAAAGCAGGAGAAATAGAACTTATAATATAGGCATTTTTTTTGTCCATTAGAAAACAGTACGGCTATTACCATTGTCGTCTTCAGGGTCTCCCTTTGCTTGTACAGTTCCCACGCTATTACCTAGAGTTGACGTATAGCTCAGTCCAACTGGTGAATTGAAAGAGTCATTTTTGCCCTCTTCAAGCCTGGTTTCCCATCCTACCTCAAAATGATTACCCGGAAGTGGATATCTTAAGTGCTTTTGGAAAGAGAAAAGTTATCTGATTACTTCAGATTACTCATCTATAAAGTGGTTATAACACCACCACCAATAATAATAGCAGTGATAATTAATAGATGAATAAGCTGATATATTGCGTATGATTTATATGGAGGAAGATACAATAAGTTCTAGAAAGACAAAGAAAAATCATGACAAGCATATTACATAACGAAAAAGAAATCCATAGATATTAATGAAAACTGGGGTATGTGGCAAGTATCAAAGCCTAATGAATTTACTAACAAATGACATTCTGTACCATCCATGCAATATTATGAAAGTGAATGTTGCCCACTCTATTTTAGTGAATACTATTAACCAAAAAACACGATAGAGGTGATAGAGGTGAATGAATTCCTAGCCAATGCATACAGACAGAGAAGGTTTATCAGTAAAAAATGCATAACAAGCAACAGAATGCAATAAGTGTGGAATGTATAGGTAGCCACAACATATATAGACAAGTATTTCAATGAAAAGCGGTACGAAGCAGACAGCAAAATAATAAGGGTAAAAGAGTTTCATGATTGTGCTCATTCATATTTTTACCCAGCAAGTAACAGATATTAAGCCTAGGAGAAATATATATTTCAATGAATATAGCTCATATAGTAAGCAGAAAGGAAGCTTAAAAAGTATCAAGAAGGTTTTTGTATTTATCCTAGAACTTAGATTAGAATCATCTTCAACATCCAGGAAGATGACATCCCAAAACCTCAAAAAACCATCATCCCTAGAATCCAATAAAAAACGATTTTCAAATGTCAGAAAATCCAAAGGACTCCACAATATTGTTTTCGATAAATGTGGATGTTTGTTTGTTTGTTTCTTCTGCCGCGCCGCGTGGCCCTGGCCGTGAAAGCACCGAGTCCTAAGCACTGGACCGCCAGGGAATTCCCTAAATGGGGAATTAGAGATGTGGGGCTTGACTTTTTCTTTTTCTCCTTCGGTAGCTAAGATCTACAAGCGAACGATGGCTGTTGATCAATGTGCTCTCTGTGTTAGGAAGGAAATAACTGTAAAAATGAAAAGCAACCTTGCCTTAGAACCTACATATCACACAAAGGAACTAGTCCTTCTGATTCAATTTAGAAGATATCATGTAAAATGTTTAACTGGTAAAATGTCTACCTAGTTTAAAAGTTAGAAAGAATAAAACACTGAAAAGCAACCCCCTAGAGAACCACTTTGGTTTCTTGTTTATAGGAAGCATCATTTCCAAAACATATTTCTAAAATGTTTATATTCAAAACTGTCAAGCGCCAACTGTATTCAGAGAGGCAATAAAAGAAAGAAAACGGAGTATGACTTTTCTGATAAGCTGCCTTTCCTGGTGATCCCCTGTTCTGGCCTGACTTTCCTTCTTAGTCTGTTAATGTAAGGATTTGCTACCATCAACTTTGTTTTGCCCTGCTCTGAGCAGATTTCCCTCTGTGCTGTTTCTGCTTTAATTTAAAATCTTTGGTTCCCATCAACATTCCATTGCAAAGTACGTTTTTCTTGAGAGCTCCTCTATGCTTTCCCTCTTCATTCTTATATTTTTTCCCATCTCTTGGTTCCTGTTGGCCTGTGCTAATGAAAACAATCCTCAACTTCCTTACGTTTGACTCTGTGCCTCCCTATATAGCCCAGTACTCCATCCTCTCTCCCTATTCTCTCTTTTCAGCTGGTCGCAATACTAGTGGGGGGAGACCATTAGAGATGAAACATCTTGGTATACATTGCTAGTTTTCTATGTCACCTGGCTTTTCTATGTTTCTGTTGAAACCCTCTTGAGAAGTCTCTGATTTCATTTTTTCTCCATGGGTACCCTTTAAGGCTCAATACTGGAAAAGAAGGGGATCAGAGTGATCAACCCAATGTGGTAGCCTAACGTAACAGATAAGGAAAGCAGCAGGCTTTGTGAGACAGTCAGCGATTTGTCCAAAGTCACACAGATAGTAAACGTCAAAGTCAAAACTGAAATTAGGTCTCCAGACTTGTAGTTCAATACTTTCCCTCATTATTCCATGCTATTTTGAATCTCCTACTCAATTTAGGGGCCAAAGAAATCGAACGCAAAACTTTCCAAAGTTTCTTTTCTTACCTGACATGGTCAGAGAAGAGGAAAGATCAACTGCAGGTACAAGGGCTGAGGAGACAACACTAGAGGATGTCTGAGTGGCTGCAGCTGAACGGCGCACGTGTCCAGTCCAGAGGTCACTGGTTACTGGTCCAAACAGCTCCACGGAAACCCCAAGACTCTACCAAGTGGTAGTAGGTTTGGTAGGAGAGTGATGTCACAAAGCAGGCAGTTGAAAGGTATGAGCTAGCCAGTAGGGAGGTCCGATCCCCAACAGGAAGGCGGGGTTGGGTGAAGAGAGTGTAGGAGAGCTAAAACAACACCTAAGTTTCTGAGCTCTGGGGAGGAAACCCTAGAAGACAGATTTACCTCTCCCAGGCTCTTCCATTAGGGAAATCATTGCAACGTTTCTTACAGACGCTCATTAATATAATTAACTAACAGTTACTTATATTCTACAGAGTATTCTATTTTATGTATCATATACTTAGAGCTATATAGATGTTATTTAATTAATAATCCTTAGGAAGGAAAGAGCCATCTAGTTTGAACTATTACAGTTGTTCTGAAATCATATGTGTCTACTGAGTGAGCTGATAGCAGCTTTTAAGGAGCAAAAGTAGGGATTAAGAAGCTCTTTTTGTAACTTGGTTCAAGAGTAGGGTGAAGTTTGTTGAGTGTACCTTGTGGAGAATGTTGTGGTCCAAGGCTCTTCTCTTTGAGTTTCTTCTCCTTGACTCCTACCTTCCTTGGGCTGGGCTAGGCTGGGGGCCAGGTTGGACTTGCGACTTAACATTTCTCTTCCGCTTTCTTCTTCTTTTTTTTTTTTTTTTCTTTTCCTTCCATTATGGGCATTGCTTCTAGGACAAGCCTTGATCTTGCACTGGATGTTACTTCCTGTCAACTTCCAGCAGCCGGAGTCTTCTTTTCAGTGCTTGACGCTTCACGAAATCGACTCTGCCCGTTGGCAGCAAATACCAGAGAGCTAGGAGACAGAGCTGGTTGCAGACCTTTCCTCTTCCAGCCTTTGGTTGCAATTGTTTTGCCCGTAATTTGCTAGCTCCAGTTCCTTGGGCCACACAGGTATCCTGCCATCCAGCTCTTTTTCTATGTGAGAGACGTTCTGAACACTGTCCCTTTTTCTTTGCACAGAAGTATATACAGTGTGGCAGTTACTGTAATCTCCTCCCCCTTGCAAACAGCCACTCTCGAATCTTGGACCTCTAGGACTCTCTGTCTTGCATGCTTGGGTGCAAGGCCAAGCAAAATGAAGAGGAGAATAATTAGAGAAAGAGGAGGACATTGGTGGAGAATTGGGAGCAGGTAAGGTGAAAGGGCACAGGAGAAAAGAGATGCATGTAGATTTTTTGGTTTCTGCGGGAAACAAGTTGACACACTTGGGCCTCATTTTGTATTCACAGAACAGAGAGTTAAAGATATAAGTAGCTAGAGAGTGCAGCAACTGCCATGAAGTCTGTACACTGAAGAGAACAGTCTCACATCTAGTTTTCATTTTGTTTTATGTCATAGTACCTTATTGATAGCATTCACTGGTGTGTTTGTAGAATACAGATGTGTTCAAATGCTCTGGTTTTGTCTACATGGCTATTTCCTTGTCCTATTTGTAAGGAATCCAACATTGTAAGACATATTGCATGTTTTTTCTCTTGACGATCGTTGACCTTGAAGCGTCATGAACTAAGTTGAGCTGTTGGATTTTGTGGAGAAACTTTCAAAAGGGTCTGTGAAAAAGGCATTGTGGTGAGTCGCATTATGCACCCGAGCGTAAGGAGCAGATACCTGCCACCAGCCCAACTTGGCCTGGATTGCCTCTGTTTTAGTTCCCCCGGTTAGTGCTTTTCTCCCTAACCACTCTTGTGACTGTGATCATGTGAGTAAGGGCTGAGTTGCTAATGATTTCTGTGTGAGGTAAGCTGGTTTGAGGGAGGAAATCTATGGACCTAGTCATTTTCCTTGGTGGTAAGCTTTCAGGGGTGCAAAGATTGATCTTCCTGGGGACTTTTCTGGTCCCAGGAAGATATCGCATAGATGGGACCTCCAAAGGCACACATTGAATCTTTAGGCCTGTTTTTCCTATTAGGAGATACGAGTTTCTTCACTGATGGGGATGATGCTTATCTGAGAAGAAATTGTGAAAGGTGGTGTAGTATAGAGGTGTGGCTTAAGCTTTTAAGTTTTCTTCAAGGTTTTTCCCCTAAGCTTCCTACTTCAGACGGCCTACTTACATGATACTAGTATGTGATGTCAGGCTAACAACTTCCTAAATATACCTGCAAGCCAGATCAGTGTCTCTTTTCTCTGTATTCCCATGGAAATCAAGGGTCCCGCCGAATTTTCCATCGAAACAGTTGATTTGTGTTGTCTCTAGGAATGCTGAAGGGCGTACCGTTGCTTCCTAACCGGTGTCATTTGGGAGAGCTACCTCTGTACGTTCAAATGATTAACTTTGAGACTTTGCTCATGTATGCGGTAAACCCTTGAATTCCCTAAGACCTTCCTTTCCTCCATCTCATACCCCATTAAGCCCGCTTCAGTTTATCTCCTGCATTTCTTTGGAATCTGTCAGCTCTTCCTCAACATCCTAATACTGAACTTGCCTGTCTGTTGCGACTAGGTCCTAACTAGTGTCCATATATCTTGTTTCCTTCCAATCCATTCTTCACACAAGAAACCTTCAAAGCAAGTTGGAACATTGCTCATAAACATCGCTCACAAACATTGTTTTGAGACTAGAAAACACAGTGTTGGCCTTTACGACTCTGCGTGGTCTAGAGTCCTCTCTGCTTCTCTAGCCCCATCTTGTGCCACTTGTGCCCTCACTTTCTATGCTTCAGATACACTGAATTAACCGTAGTTCTCACTCATCTGACAGAAGTCAGTTCAGATATTATTTTTCACCGTGATTCCTCGCATTAAGGAATTTGATGATCAGGTTTTGTATGAGGACTAAAACTAAACTGGGAAGTGGAAGAATTGAGTTTCAACTGTTTCAGTCAACACGCATGTATTAATGATACCTACGTAATGAACACCGGGCTAGGTTTCATGAGGGATCCAGAAGTTCTGGCCATCTCTGGTTTTGGATATCCCTTATTTGTTGAGACCTTTGCGTTGTCTGGTTGCCTTTTGTCTGTTTTCCAGATGGGAAAACAGGAACAAGGGAAGTATAGGTTATTACTAGGTGGGGTTGAACAAGCGGAGCAGCAAACTGCAAAGCAGAAAGAAGAGGGACGTACTCTAGAGGGATATGATTTCCATTTTCAAGGCGCCTGCATCCTGTGCAGGGAGACAGCCTAACATAAAATGTGCCTAACAACAAATATATTGACTTTTTACTAAAAATCTCCAGTTCATGTAACCAAGGGGTTTATACCTTCTCCTTTAAAAGTGATATTCCTGGGACTTCCCTGGTGGTCCAGTGGTGAAGACTCTGCGCTTCCAATGCTAGCAGGCGTGGGTTCAATCCCTGGCTGGGGAGCTAAGATCCCACATGCTGCGCAGCCAAAGAAATGTTTTTCGAAAGTTATATTCCTGTGTTATTGAATTTAGTGGTTTAGATTTTGTTTTAATGTTAAGAAGATTTCAGTTTCTTTACCAGGAACAAACAAAACATAATGTAAAAATAGTTTCCCAGAAACGATTTCCATCATTCTCTTCTTCCCTTTCTCCCGCAGACTGGTGTTTCATCTTGACAAGCTCTCTGTTATTCCATAGGAAAGCTGTCTGGCTTGGAGGTTGCAATCCCAGGGAATTTTTCATCACCAGGGAAGTCTCCATCACTACAGAGGGATCAAGGGAGAAGTCAGTCCCTGGTAAGTGAGATGCTCCCCCTAAAGACCAACACAGCAGTCGTGTACCTTTCAAGGGGTTCAGGGGCAAGCTGGGCAAGGCATTTCTACTAACTCTTCTTAAGGACCATAGACAGTGCCCTATGCTACGAGGTAAGCGGTGACTGTTGTAATTCTCACTGGTGATCATTTCCTGTCACTGATTCTTGGCTTTCTTTGTATTTCATAGGACTGTTATAAGTCCAATACAAAATGAGTCTTATTTTTAAAACACTGAAATCTTTTACAAAGCCTAGCATTCTCATCTAGAGTCCTTTCAATTCTCCCCACTTTCCTGAGAGGCTAAGAACACTTCACACCATGAACTAGGAGAGGGGGTAGAGCCCTTTCTGATGAAATGTATCAACAAAGACAGAGTCTTAGCCTGCTTGCTCTCTGGACAGGCTCTCGGACCACAAGGTCTTAAATCCTGGTATAAATGAAGGAAGTGAGGACAGTTCAACTGGCACTCTCATAACAAGAGTTCTGAAACACCTTCCAAAGAGACTATAGCAGTAGATGAGGGAAGGGAGTGCCACAGTGTGGTATAGTACAGGGGGAGTGATCGGCTACAGCAGTGAAAAATGTGGTACCTATTGGTGTGCTCTCGGGGTTCTTGTACATGTAGCATAGATGACCTTTACAGTGGCCCTCCCACCTTCCCTCCTGCATGAGGTGTTCTTTTCTTTTTTTTTTTTTTTAAATTATGTTTATTTATTTATTTATTGTTTGAACTTCTTTATTCTACGTATTTATTTTTTTGGCTGCACTGGGTCTTCATTGCTGTGCACGGTTTTTCTCTAGTTACGGCTAGCGGGGGCTACTCTTGGTTGCGGTGTGCGGGCTTCTCATCGCGGTGGCTTCTCTTGTAGCGGAGCATGGGCTGTAGGCGCGTGGGCTTCGGTAGTTGAGGCTCACGGGCTCTAGAATGCAGGCTCAGTCGTTGTGGCACATGCGCTTAGTTGCTGCACGGCATGTGGGATCTTCCCAGACCAGGGCTCGAACCCGTGTCCCCTGCATTGGCAGGCGCCACCAGGGAAGCCCTGGGTGTTCTTCTATAGAGTCTAAAAACAGAGAGCACTGAGAGAAGGTAGTGGTTATTAAAGGCTCAGGATCTAAATTCTACCTGTCTCTACACCACTTCCCAGCTGTCGATTTGACCCCACTTTTGAACGCCGACCTCATTCTTCAACTTTCTCTGCCGTTTGTATACTCACCTTGAAAACTTGTTTCTGTGATGCGTTGAGCAGACACAGGGTGGCAGACTGCAGAGGTGGAAGCTGGTGGTCGGATATTTGTGGGCTGAATCTCCTTCAGTCCCATTCCCATTTCTGGTTGCACAGAGGCCCTACTTCCTGTGTGTGACGCAGAGCCATAGGATTGCGGGCCGGAGCCAAGTTCTCCATACAGTAAAGACCCCAGTGTGCCTTGGTTATAGTAGTCTACCTGGCTTCCTTCCCGGTAGGGAAGTGACAGGCGGCTATGCCCCTGATTTGTTCGTGGGCCTCCTGATCCAGCAGTTCCCTTGGCTCTGCCCCTGTCGTCAGCTGCCCCTAGGATAACTGTGAGCCCTTGCCACTTCTCTGGTAGATTTCCCTATTCCCCCACTATAATCACACCTGAATAAGGCAACTCAGACCTTTCAGAGATGTGTCCTGAACCTCTTGTTTTCTGAAATACCTATCTGGTGGTTGTGAGACTGAAGGCCAACGTCCCCAAGAGACTTTTTCTATTTCTCCTAGTAAAGCTAGACTCATCTTCTGTCCCCTTCAACTCTCCTCAAATTGTGTTCTTTCAACCCAGACCTCTGACCCTGCTTTTTACTTCTGCCATTTCATCCTCACTCCTGCTTCCTTTCCTAAATCCATACCTCTCTGTTGGCCTTCCTAGGCCTGGGCCAAGTTCCTTCCTCTTTCCTCAGTGTTTACCCCTTTCCTTCATTCTCCCATCCAACTTTCAGTCCTTCCTTTCTCACGCCCCAGTTAGCAGCATCTCAAAATTCTTAAGGTTTATTACTCATCTAGTCATTGTATTCCATTTACTTATTCAGTTCTATACCTATCTTACCTATGTATGGAAGAACAGCTGGTAGCCAAGGTGGCACCAAGAATCCCAGCAGCTCTCACTTGACGTATCCGTAGTAGTCAGCAATTTCCATTTGTTTTTCCCTCTCGGTGAGAAATGGCAGCTTCCCCGAAGAGGTGTATCTGGCAGCATTCTCCCGTTGTTGTTGAGCCCGCCTCTTCATGGCCTCTCGCTCTGGCCTCTGCTCTTGTTCGATGGGCTTTGACATGACTGGCTCAGGCACATTGGGTTCCCTCCATGGAACTCGTTGCTTGCTGAAGTCTTGGAGTAGAAATTGGGTTTGGAGCTTGGGTGGGGACTGGCGCTTAGTCCCAGCAGGGGGAACAGGCTCGCGCTGGAGAGAAGCGCCAGATGAAGTTTGGTAGGGTGCAGGCCTAGGAGCAGCGGACTGAGGGACACGGGGCTGGGTATGGTTGGTCCAAGCCGGTTGGGTTGGGTTGGTCACAGTTGGCTGAGCTGGTTTGGCGGGACCTGGCAAAGAGGCAGGAGCTGGCTGGGATGAATTGACTGCAGCAGGTTGAGCTGAGTCAGTAGAACCAGGCTGGGCACGGTAAGCCCCAGCAGGCCGACGTGAGGCCAGAGACTGTGGCCTCCGAGGAGCGGGTCGAGCTTGAGGCTTGTCCCAGGCAGAAAAAGGCAGAGGTATCAACTTGACCTTCCCAGGAGGAGGCCGCTCGTACTGGGATGGAGAGGGACACTCTGTTTCAGCACTGCTGTCTGGTTTCTGGGCTTGGACCTGCGTTTTCTCAGGACTCTTCCCCTCACGTGGGGTATGCCGCCATGGCTGGATAGCTGGGGGTGGCTGGGGGTCTTTGGGGTTGCTTGCATTTCCCCAGAGCCGACAGGAAGAGAGCCCAGTTTTCGTCTCATTCTTCCTCCCCAGCGCATGAAGGACCTTCACAGACTCCAGCATGCGCACGCCAAGGGAGGGTCGAGGCTTTTGCAAGCTCTCTTGGAGAAGCTCAGTTTGGTGTTCCTTTCGCTTCGTGTTGGGGATTGCTGGCTTCTCTTCTGCCTTGACTTTGTTCCCTGACTGCTTGTTCTCTTCAGCCTTGTTTCTTCCTCTGGTCCTTTTGGTCTTTTCCTGCCCGTGGCTCTTAGTTTTGCTGACCTTTCTGGATGCAGCTTTCTGAGGTTTGCCTTGCGAGTGCTTGGCCGTGTTCACAGGAGCCCTGTCACTGACTGCAGCATTGCATAGAACCACTTCTCCCCCTAACAGGCACTCTGGATTCTTTGGCTGGCTTTTGGCCTTGGGAGCACCACTGATAGGCTCAGAGGCTTTCTGTTTGTTCTTCCTGGGTTGATGAGAGGGAACCTTTACGACACTTGGCTTTTCCTGCACCTGATTCACCTTAATGGCTCTGGTGTCTTTAGCTTTGATCACGTTGGGACCTTGGGATTGACCAAGATCTTTCAAAGAATTAAAGAGCTGGGGAAGGTGACTATCCTCCGCCAGTGTCGTCATGTCTGCAAAACCACTGCTAGGTTCAGTCCCATTTTCAAGTGTCCCTAGGTCCTGACGACTGCGGCTGTTCTCTCTCAGATCAGCATTTTCAGAACCAGGCTGCTCCTCTTGGCTGAGGGGATCGGTGCAGGCCAGCGGCTGGTGAATATCAGGGATTCCTAAAGGGCGTAGTGGAGGATCTTGGTTCTCTGTTGGGATCTGGTAGGCATCCAGAGGCTTTGAAAGCTTGGTTTTGATATCATCCACGTTCTTACTCTCTGTTTGTCCCTGGCTTGGAGCTGGAGGCAGGGCCAGGAGACGACTGGCACTCTGGACTGGAGCTGTCACTGAAATGTCCCCAAGTTCAGACGGTGGGTTACTCTCAAGTATGTGACTGTTTCTGGTACTGCAGGACTTGGGGAGTTGTTGAGTTTGTGTCACACAAAACGTCTGGCTTGGAGGTCGCAATCCCAGGGAATTGTTCATCACCGGGGAAGTCTCCGTCACTACAAAGGGATCAAGGGAGAAGTCAGTCCCTGGGAAGTGAGATGCTCCCCCTAAACACCAACACAGCAGTCATGTACCTTTCAAGGGGTTCAGGGGCAAGATGGGCAAGGCATTTCTACTAACTCTTCTTAAGGACCATGGACAGTGCCCTATGCTACGAGGTAAGCGGTGACTGTTGTAATTCTTACTGGTGATCATTTCCTGTCACTGATTCTTGGCTTTCTTTGTATTTCATAGGACTGTTGTAAGTCCAATACAAAATGAGTCTTATTTTTAAAACACACTGAAATGTTTTACAAAGCCTAGCATTCTCATCTAGAGTCCTTTCAATTCTCCCCACTTTCCCGAGAGGCTACGAACACTTCACACCATGAACTAGGAGAGGGGGTAGAGCCCTTTCTGATGAAATGTATCGACAAAGACAGAGTCTCAGCCTGCTTGCTCTCTGGACAGGATCTCAGACCACAAGGTCTTAAATCCTGGTATAAATGAAGGAAGTGAGGACAGTTCAACTGGCACTCTCACAACGAGAGTTCTGAAACACCTTCCAAAGAGACTATAGCAGTAGATGAGGGAAGGGAGTGCTACAGTGTGGTAGTACAGGGGGAATGATCGGCTACAGCAGTGAAAAATGTGGTACCTATTGGTGTGCTCTCGGGGTTCTTGTACATGTAGCATAGATGACCTTTACAGTGTCCCTCCCACCTTCCCACCTGCATTAGGTTTTTTTTTTTTTTAATTTATGTTTATTTATTTATTGTTTGAACTTATTTGTTCTACGTATTTATTTTTTTGGCCGCACTGGGTCTTCATCGCTGTGCACGGGCTTTCTCTAGTTGGCGGCTAGCGGGGGCTGCTCTTGGTTGCGGTGTGCGGGCTTCTCATCGCGGTGGCGTCTGTTGCTGCGGAGCATGGGCTGCAGGCGCGTGGGCTTCGGTAGTTGCGGCTCACGGGCTCTAGAATGCAGGCTCAGTCGTTGTGGCACATGGGCTTAGTTGCTCCACGGCATGTGGGATCTTCCCAGACCAGGGCTCGAACCCGTGTCCCCCGCATTGCATTGACAGGCGGATTCTTCACCACGGCGCCACCAGGGAAGCCCTAGGTGTTCTTCTATAGAGTCTCAAAACAGAGGGCACTGAGCGAAGGTAGTGGTTATTAAAGGCTCAGGATCTAAATTCTACCTGTCTCTACACCACTTCCCAGCTGTCGATTTGACCCCACTTTTGAACGCCGACCTCATTCTTCAACTTTCTCTGCCGTTTGTATACTCACCTTGAAAACTTGTTTCTGTGATGCGTTGAGCAGGCACAGGGTGGCAGATTGCAGAGGGGGAAGCTGGTGGTCGGATATTTGTGGGCTGAGTCTCCTTTAGTCCCATTCCCATTTCTGGTTGCACAGAGGCCCTACTTCCTGTGTGTGACACAGAGCCATAGGATTTCAGGCAGGAGCCAAGTTCTCCATACAGTAAAGACCCCAGTGTGCCTTGGTTATAGTAATCTACCTGGCTTCCTTCCTGGTAGGGGAAGTGACAGGCGGCTATGCCCCTGATTTGGAATCTGAGACGGTGTTCCCTGAGCAAGGCTGGCAGAAAGCGATGGATAGAGAGGGACCATGTTATTGGCGTCTGAAGTTTTATCATACTGGGCTGCCATAAACACGGAGGAAGCAGCTGTGTGCCTGTCAGTGAGTGCCAGAGTAAAGTCTCCGAGTGAAGAAGAATTCTTTTCAGTGCTTCCTGTGATGTCCCACTCAAGAACACCTGGATAGGAAGGAGCTGAAGTGGAGATCTGGCTGTGGTCAGTAACTCCAGATAACCTAGTCGTGCTAGAATGTTGGTAAAGGTAGGCACTACCCATGAGTGTCTGGAAAGAGGTACCGGTAGCCGATGCCGAACTGACGGCAGGGGCAGAGACTCTGGAGAAGTTGCAGACACTTCGTGTTAGGGAAGTTGCATTGCGCACCACAGGAAGAGAATGCTGCAGAGAATTCAGAGTTCCAAGGAGAGATGGATTTTGGAAATTTTCTGGAAGAACAAGAGGCTCATGAAAAACTCAGGGAGGTTGAGAAATTCTCAGTCCGTTTGAGGAACAGCATTATCTTAAGGTTCTTGCTATCAGGACACCTCTACTATCAATACTTCCTGAGAAACCCAAAATCAGACAGTTAATGATGGCTGTGAGGACTGAGCAGTTTTCCAGTCTTCTGTATTAACTGCCTGTGCTCCCATCTTGGGCGCGGATGGGCAGAAGAGCCAAGTGGTATGGTGCAGACATTGTTCTCTAGGCTGGAAGCAACCTTCTCCCTGCCCTGTCTTTCCCTTCAGCCTGCACTCGTATTGACCTCTATGCTACTTCCTAGACTGGAAGCATTTTAGAACTAGGAGGCCCTTAGAGAACTTCGATTTTCTCAGTCTCATTTCGTGAGTAAGGAAACTGAGGCTCAGAGAGGTCGGGTTGACTTGTTCAAGTTCTCTCATTATGTTAGTATCCTTACCAGGTTTCAGAACCTCAGTATCCTGACTTCCTTGCCAGGACTCTACTCTGAGCATGATACTGCCAGAAAGCAGGAGAAATAGAACTTATAATATAGGCATTTTTTTTGTCCATTAGAAAACAGTACGGCTATTACCATTGTCGTCTTCAGGGTCTCCCTTTGCTTGTACAGTTCCCACGCTATTACCTAGAGTTGACGTATAGCTCAGTCCAACTGGTGAATTGAAAGAGTCATTTTTGCCCTCTTCAAGCCTGGTTTCCCATCCTACCTCAAAATGATTACCCGGAAGTGGATATCTTAAGTGCTTTTGGAAAGAGAAAAGTTATCTGATTACTTCAGATTACTCATCTATAAAGTGGTTATAACACCACCACCAATAATAATAGCAGTGATAATTAATAGATGAATAAGCTGATATATTGCGTATGATTTATATGGAGGAAGATACAATAAGTTCTAGAAAGACAAAGAAAAATCATGACAAGCATATTACATAACGAAAAAGAAATCCATAGATATTAATGAAAACTGGGGTATGTGGCAAGTATCAAAGCCTAATGAATTTACTAACAAATGACATTCTGTACCATCCATGCAATATTATGAAAGTGAATGTTGCCCACTCTATTTTAGTGAATACTATTAACCAAAAAACACGATAGAGGTGATAGAGGTGAATGAATTCCTAGCCAATGCATACAGACAGAGAAGGTTTATCAGTAAAAAATGCATAACAAGCAACAGAATGCAATAAGTGTGGAATGTATAGGTAGCCACAACATATATAGACAAGTATTTCAATGAAAAGCGGTACGAAGCAGACAGCAAAATAATAAGGGTAAAAGAGTTTCATGATTGTGCTCATTCATATTTTTACCCAGCAAGTAACAGATATTAAGCCTAGGAGAAATATATATTTCAATGAATATAGCTCATATAGTAAGCAGAAAGGAAGCTTAAAAAGTATCAAGAAGGTTTTTGTATTTATCCTAGAACTTAGATTAGAATCATCTTCAACATCCAGGAAGATGACATCCCAAAACCTCAAAAAACCATCATCCCTAGAATCCAATAAAAAACGATTTTCAAATGTCAGAAAATCCAAAGGACTCCACAATATTGTTTTCGATAAATGTGGATGTTTGTTTGTTTGTTTCTTCTGCCGCGCCGCGTGGCCCTGGCCGTGAAAGCACCGAGTCCTAAGCACTGGACCGCCAGGGAATTCCCTAAATGGGGAATTAGAGATGTGGGGCTTGACTTTTTCTTTTTCTCCTTCGGTAGCTAAGATCTACAAGCGAACGATGGCTGTTGATCAATGTGCTCTCTGTGTTAGGAAGGAAATAACTGTAAAAATGAAAAGCAACCTTGCCTTAGAACCTACATATCACACAAAGGAACTAGTCCTTCTGATTCAATTTAGAAGATATCATGTAAAATGTTTAACTGGTAAAATGTCTACCTAGTTTAAAAGTTAGAAAGAATAAAACACTGAAAAGCAACCCCCTAGAGAACCACTTTGGTTTCTTGTTTATAGGAAGCATCATTTCCAAAACATATTTCTAAAATGTTTATATTCAAAACTGTCAAGCGCCAACTGTATTCAGAGAGGCAATAAAAGAAAGAAAACGGAGTATGACTTTTCTGATAAGCTGCCTTTCCTGGTGATCCCCTGTTCTGGCCTGACTTTCCTTCTTAGTCTGTTAATGTAAGGATTTGCTACCATCAACTTTGTTTTGCCCTGCTCTGAGCAGATTTCCCTCTGTGCTGTTTCTGCTTTAATTTAAAATCTTTGGTTCCCATCAACATTCCATTGCAAAGTACGTTTTTCTTGAGAGCTCCTCTATGCTTTCCCTCTTCATTCTTATATTTTTTCCCATCTCTTGGTTCCTGTTGGCCTGTGCTAATGAAAACAATCCTCAACTTCCTTACGTTTGACTCTGTGCCTCCCTATATAGCCCAGTACTCCATCCTCTCTCCCTATTCTCTCTTTTCAGCTGGTCGCAATACTAGTGGGGGGAGACCATTAGAGATGAAACATCTTGGTATACATTGCTAGTTTTCTATGTCACCTGGCTTTTCTATGTTTCTGTTGAAACCCTCTTGAGAAGTCTCTGATTTCATTTTTTCTCCATGGGTACCCTTTAAGGCTCAATACTGGAAAAGAAGGGGATCAGAGTGATCAACCCAATGTGGTAGCCTAACGTAACAGATAAGGAAAGCAGCAGGCTTTGTGAGACAGTCAGCGATTTGTCCAAAGTCACACAGATAGTAAACGTCAAAGTCAAAACTGAAATTAGGTCTCCAGACTTGTAGTTCAATACTTTCCCTCATTATTCCATGCTATTTTGAATCTCCTACTCAATTTAGGGGCCAAAGAAATCGAACGCAAAACTTTCCAAAGTTTCTTTTCTTACCTGACATGGTCAGAGAAGAGGAACCATCAACTGCAGGTACAAGGGCTGAGGAGACAACACTAGAGGATGTCTGAGTGGCTGCAGCTGAACGGCGCACGTGTCCAGTCCAGAGGTCACTGGTTACTGGTCCAAACAGCTCCACGGAAACCCCAAGACTCTACCAAGTGGTAGTAGGTTTGGTAGGAGAGTGATGTCACAAAGCAGGCAGTTGAAAGGTATGAGCTAGCCAGTAGGGAGGTCCGATCCCCAACAGGAAGGCGGGGTTGGGTGAAGAGAGTGTAGGAGAGCTAAAACAACACCTAAGTTTCTGAGCTCTGGGGAGGAAATCCTAGAAGACAGATTTACCTCTCCCAGGCTCTTCCATTAGGGAAATCATTGCAACGTTTCTTACAGACGCTCATTAATATAATTAACTAACAGTTACTTATATTCTACAGAGTATTCTATTTTATGTATCATATACTTAGAGCTATATAGATGTTATTTAATTAATAATCCTTAGGAAGGAAAGAGCCATCTAGTTTGAACTATTACAGTTGTTCTGAAATCATATGTGTCTACTGAGTGAGCTGATAGCAGCTTTTAAGGAGCAAAAGTAGGGATTAAGAAGCTCTTTTTGTAACTTGGTTCAAGAGTAGGGTGAAGTTTGTTGAGTGTACCTTGTGGAGAATGTTGTGGTCCAAGGCTCTTCTCTTGGAGTTTCTTCTCCTTGACTCCTACCTTCCTTGGGCTGGGCTAGGCTGGGGGCCAGGTTGGACTTGCGACTTAACATTTCTCTTCCGCTTTCTTCTTCTTTTTTTTTTTTTTTTCTTTTCCTTCCATTATGGGCATTGCTTCTAGGACAAGCCTTGATCTTGCACTGGATGTTACTTCCTGTCAACTTCCAGCAGCCGGAGTCTTCTTTTCAGTGCTTGACGCTTCACGAAATCGACTCTGCCCGTTGGCAGCAAATACCAGAGAGCTAGGAGACAGAGCTGGTTGCAGACCTTTCCTCTTCCAGCCTTTGGTTGCAATTGTTTTGCCCGTAATTTGCTAGCTCCAGTTCCTTGGGCCACACAGGTATCCTGCCATCCAGCTCTTTTTCTATGTGAGAGACGTTCTGAACACTGTCCCTTTTTCTTTGCACAGAAGTATATACAGTGTGGCAGTTACTGTAATCTCCTCCCCCTTGCAAACAGCCACTCTCGAATCTTGGACCTCTAGGACTCTCTGTCTTGCATGCTTGGGTGCAAGGCCAAGCAAAATGAAGAGGAGAATAATTAGAGAAAGAGGAGGACATTGGTGGAGAATTGGGAGCAGGTAAGGTGAAAGGGCACAGGAGAAAAGAGATGCATGTAGATTTTTTGGTTTCTGCGGGAAACAAGTTGACACACTTGGGCCTCATTTTGTATTCACAGAACAGAGAGTTAAAGATATAAGTAGCTAGAGAGTGCAGCAACTGCCATGAAGTCTGTACACTGAAGAGAACAGTCTCACATCTAGTTTTCATTTTGTTTTATGTCATAGTACCTTATTGATAGCATTCACTGGTGTGTTTGTAGAATACAGATGTGTTCAAATGCTCTGGTTTTGTCTACATGGCTATTTCCTTGTCCTATTTGTAAGGAATCCAACATTGTAAGACATATTGCATGTTTTTTCTCTTGACGATCGTTGACCTTGAAGCGTCATGAACTAAGTTGAGCTGTTGGATTTTGTGGAGAAACTTTCAAAAGGGTCTGTGAAAAAGGCATTGTGGTGAGTCGCATTATGCACCCGAGCGTAAGGAGCAGATACCTGCCACCAGCCCAACTTGGCCTGGATTGCCTCTGTTTTAGTTCCCCCGGTTAGTGCTTTTCTCCCTAACCACTCTTGTGACTGTGATCATGTGAGTAAGGGCTGAGTTGCTAATGATTTCTGTGTGAGGTAAGCTGGTTTGAGGGAGGAAATCTATGGACCTAGTCATTTTCCTTGGTGGTAAGCTTTCAGGGGTGCAAAGATTGATCTTCCTGGGGACTTTTCTGGTCCCAGGAAGATAGCGCATAGATGGGACCTCCAAAGGCACACACTGAATCTTTAGGCCTGTTTTTCCTATTAGGAGATACGAGTTTCTTCACTGATGGGGATGATGCTTATCTGAGAAGAAATTGTGAAAGGTGGTGTAGTATAGAGGTGTGGCTTAAGCTTTTAAGTTTTCTTCAAGGTTTTTCCCCTAAGCTTCCTACTTCAGACGGCCTACTTACATGATACTAGTATGTGATGTCAGGCTAACAACTTCCTAAATATACCTGCAAGCCAGATCAGTGTCTCTTTTCTCTGTATTCCCATGGAAATCAAGGGTCCCGCCGAATTTTCCATCGAAACAGTTGATTTGTGTTGTCTCTAGGAATGCTGAAGGGCGTACCGTTGCTTCCTAACCGGTGTCATTTGGGAGAGCTACCTCTGTACGTTCAAATGATTAACTTTGAGACTTTGCTCATGTATGCGGTAAACCCTTGAATTCCCTAAGACCTTCCTTTCCTCCATCTCATACCCCATTAAGCCCGCTTCAGTTTATCTCCTGCATTTCTTTGGAATCTGTCAGCTCTTCCTCAACATCCTAATACTGAACTTGCCTGTCTGTTGCGACTAGGTCCTAACTAGTGTCCATATATCTTGTTTCCTTCCAATCCATTCTTCACACAAGAAACCTTCAAAGCAAGTTGGAACATTGCTCATAAACATCGCTCACAAACATTGTTTTGAGACTAGAAAACACAGTGTTGGCCTTTACGACTCTGCGTGGTCTAGAGTCCTCTCTGCTTCTCTAGCCCCATCTTGTGCCACTTGTGCCCTCACTTTCTATGCTTCAGATACACTGAATTAACCGTAGTTCTCACTCATCTGACAGAAGTCAGTTCAGATATTATTTTTCACCGTGATTCCTCGCATTAAGGAATTTGATGATCAGGTTTTGTATGAGGACTAAAACTAAACTGGGAAGTGGAAGAATTGAGTTTCAACTGTTTCAGTCAACACGCATGTATTAATGATACCTACGTAATGAACACCGGGCTAGGTTTCATGAGGGATCCAGAAGTTCTGGCCATCTCTGGTTTTGGATATCCCTTATTTGTTGAGACCTTTGCGTTGTCTGGTTGCCTTTTGTCTGTTTTCCAGATGGGAAAACAGGAACAAGGGAAGTATAGGTTATTACTAGGTGGGGTTGAACAAGCGGAGCAGCAAACTGCAAAGCAGAAAGAAGAGGGACGTACTCTAGAGGGATATGATTTCCATTTTCAAGGCGCCTGCATCCTGTGCAGGGAGACAGCCTAACATAAAATGTGCCTAACAACAAATATATTGACTTCTTACTAAAAATCTCCAGTTCATGTAACCAAGGGGTTTATACCTTCTCCTTTAAAAGTGATATTCCTGGGACTTCCCTGGTGGTCCAGTGGTGAAGACTCTGCGCTTCCAATGCTAGCAGGCGTGGGTTCAATCCCTGGCTGGGGAGCTAAGATCCCACATGCTGCGCAGCCAAAGAAATGTTTTTCGAAAGTTATATTCCTGTGTTATTGAATTTAGTGGTTTAGATTTTGTTTTAATGTTAAGAAGATTTCAGTTTCTTTACCAGGAACAAACAAAACATAATGTAAAAATAGTTTCCCAGAAACGATTTCCATCATTCTCTTCTTCCCTTTCTCCCGCAGACTGGTGTTTCATCTTGACAAGCTCTCTGTTATTCCATAGGAAAGCTGTCTGGCTTGGAGGTTGCAATCCCAGGGAATTTTTCATCACCAGGGAAGTCTCCATCACTACAGAGGGATCAAGGGAGAAGTCAGTCCCTGGTAAGTGAGATGCTCCCCCTAAAGACCAACACAGCAGTCGTGTACCTTTCAAGGGGTTCAGGGGCAAGCTGGGCAAGGCATTTCTACTAACTCTTCTTAAGGACCATAGACAGTGCCCTATGCTACGAGGTAAGCGGTGACTGTTGTAATTCTCACTGGTGATCATTTCCTGTCACTGATTCTTGGCTTTCTTTGTATTTCATAGGACTGTTATAAGTCCAATACAAAATGAGTCTTATTTTTAAAACACTGAAATCTTTTACAAAGCCTAGCATTCTCATCTAGAGTCCTTTCAATTCTCCCCACTTTCCTGAGAGGCTAAGAACACTTCACACCATGAACTAGGAGAGGGGGTAGAGCCCTTTCTGATGAAATGTATCAACAAAGACAGAGTCTTAGCCTGCTTGCTCTCTGGACAGGCTCTCGGACCACAAGGTCTTAAATCCTGGTATAAATGAAGGAAGTGAGGACAGTTCAACTGGCACTCTCATAACAAGAGTTCTGAAACACCTTCCAAAGAGACTATAGCAGTAGATGAGGGAAGGGAGTGCCACAGTGTGGTATAGTACAGGGGGAGTGATCGGCTACAGCAGTGAAAAATGTGGTACCTATTGGTGTGCTCTCGGGGTTCTTGTACATGTAGCATAGATGACCTTTACAGTGGCCCTCCCACCTTCCCTCCTGCATGAGGTGTTCTTTTCTTTTTTTTTTTTTTTAAATTATGTTTATTTATTTATTTATTGTTTGAACTTCTTTATTCTACGTATTTATTTTTTTGGCTGCACTGGGTCTTCATTGCTGTGCACGGTTTTTCTCTAGTTACGGCTAGCGGGGGCTACTCTTGGTTGCGGTGTGCGGGCTTCTCATCGCGGTGGCTTCTCTTGTAGCGGAGCATGGGCTGTAGGCGCGTGGGTTTCGGTAGTTGAGGCTCACGGGCTCTAGAATGCAGGCTCAGTCGTTGTGGCACATGGGCTTAGTTGCTCCACGGCATGTGGGATCTTCCCAGACCAGGGCTCGAACCCGTGTCCCCCGCATTGCATTGGCAGGCGGATTCTTCACCACGGCGCCACCAGGGAAGCCCTAGGTGTTCTTCTATAGAGTCTCAAAACAGAGGGCACTGAGCGAAGGTAGTGGTTATTAAAGGCTCAGGATCTAAATTCTACCTGTCTCTACACCACTTCCCAGCTGTCGATTTGACCCCATTTTTGAACGCCGACCTCATTCTTCAACTTTCTCTGCCGTTTGTATACTCACCTTGAAAACTTGTTTCTGTGATGCGTTGAGCAGGCACAGGGTGGCAGATTGCAGAGGGGGAAGCTGGTGGTCGGATATTTGTGGGCTGAGTCTCCTTTAGTCCCATTCCCATTTCTGGTTGCACAGAGGCCCTACTTCCTGTGTGTGACACAGAGCCATAGGATTTCAGGCAGGAGCCAAGTTCTCCATACAGTAAAGACCCCAGTGTGCCTTGGTTATAGTAATCTACCTGGCTTCCTTCCTGGTAGGGGAAGTGACAGGCGGCTATGCCCCTGATTTGGAATCTGAGACGGTGTTCCCTGAGCAAGGCTGGCAGAAAGCGATGGATAGAGAGGGACCATGCTATTGGCGTCTGAAGTTTTATCATACTGGGCTGCCATAAACACGGAGGAAGCAGCTGTGTGCCGGTCAGTGAGTGCCAGAGTAAAGTCTCCGAGTGAAGAAGAATTCTTTTCAGTGCTTCCTGTGATGTCCCACTCAAGAACACCTGGATAGGAAGGAGCTGAAGTGGAGATCTGGCTGTGGTCAGTAACTCCAGATAACCTAGTCGTGCTAGAATGTTGGTAAAGGTAGGCACTACCCATGAGTGTCTGGAAAGAGGTACCGGTAGCCGATGCCGAACTGACGGCAGGGGCAGAGACTCTGGAGAAGTTGCAGACACTTCGTGTTAGGGAAGTTGCATTGCGCACCACAGGAAGAGAATGCTGCAGAGAATTCAGAGTTCCAAGGAGAGATGGATTTTGGAAATTTTCTGGAAGAACAAGAGGCTCATGAAAAACTCAGGGAGGTTGAGAAATTCTCAGTCCGTTTGAGGAACAGCATTATCTTAAGGTTCTTGCTATCAGGACACCTCTACTATCAATACTTCCTGAGAAACCCAAAATCAGACAGTTAATGATGGCTGTGAGGACTGAGCAGTTTTCCAGTCTTCTGTATTAACTGCCTGTGCTCCCATCTTGGGCGCGGATGGGCAGAAGAGCCAAGTGGTATGGTGCAGACATTGTTCTCTAGGCTGGAAGCAACCTTCTCCCTGCCCTGTCTTTCCCTTCAGCCTGCACTCGTATTGACCTCTATGCTACTTCCTAGACTGGAAGCATTTTAGAACTAGGAGGCCCTTAGAGAACTTCGATTTTCTCAGTCTCATTTCGTGAGTAAGGAAACTGAGGCTCAGAGAGGTCGGGTTGACTTGTTCAAGTTCTCTCATTATGTTAGTATCCTTACCAGGTTTCAGAACCTCAGTATCCTGACTTCCTTGCCAGGACTCTACTCTGAGCATGATACTGCCAGAAAGCAGGAGAAATAGAACTTATAATATAGGCATTTTTTTTGTCCATTAGAAAACAGTACGGCTATTACCATTGTCGTCTTCAGGGTCTCCCTTTGCTTGTACAGTTCCCACGCTATTACCTAGAGTTGACGTATAGCTCAGTCCAACTGGTGAATTGAAAGAGTCATTTTTGCCCTCTTCAAGCCTGGTTTCCCATCCTACCTCAAAATGATTACCCGGAAGTGGATATCTTAAGTGCTTTTGGAAAGAGAAAAGTTATCTGATTACTTCAGATTACTCATCTATAAAGTGGTTATAACACCACCACCAATAATAATAGCAGTGATAATTAATAGATGAATAAGCTGATATATTGCGTATGATTTATATGGAGGAAGATACAATAAGTTCTAGAAAGACAAAGAAAAATCATGACAAGCATATTACATAACGAAAAAGAAATCCATAGATATTAATGAAAACTGGGGTATGTGGCAAGTATCAAAGCCTAATGAATTTACTAACAAATGACATTCTGTACCATCCATGCAATATTATGAAAGTGAATGTTGCCCACTCTATTTTAGTGAATACTATTAACCAAAAAACACGATAGAGGTGATAGAGGTGAATGAATTCCTAGCCAATGCATACAGACAGAGAAGGTTTATCAGTAAAAAATGCATAACAAGCAACAGAATGCAATAAGTGTGGAATGTATAGGTAGCCACAACATATATAGACAAGTATTTCAATGAAAAGCGGTACGAAGCAGACAGCAAAATAATAAGGGTAAAAGAGTTTCATGATTGTGCTCATTCATATTTTTACCCAGCAAGTAACAGATATTAAGCCTAGGAGAAATATATATTTCAATGAATATAGCTCATATAGTAAGCAGAAAGGAAGCTTAAAAAGTATCAAGAAGGTTTTTGTATTTATCCTAGAACTTAGATTAGAATCATCTTCAACATCCAGGAAGATGACATCCCAAAACCTCAAAAAACCATCATCCCTAGAATCCAATAAAAAACGATTTTCAAATGTCAGAAAATCCAAAGGACTCCACAATATTGTTTTCGATAAATGTGGATGTTTGTTTGTTTGTTTCTTCTGCCGCGCCGCGTGGCCCTGGCCGTGAAAGCACCGAGTCCTAAGCACTGGACCGCCAGGGAATTCCCTAAATGGGGAATTAGAGATGTGGGGCTTGACTTTTTCTTTTTCTCCTTCGGTAGCTAAGATCTACAAGCGAACGATGGCTGTTGATCAATGTGCTCTCTGTGTTAGGAAGGAAATAACTGTAAAAATGAAAAGCAACCTTGCCTTAGAACCTACATATCACACAAAGGAACTAGTCCTTCTGATTCAATTTAGAAGATATCATGTAAAATGTTTAACTGGTAAAATGTCTACCTAGTTTAAAAGTTAGAAAGAATAAAACACTGAAAAGCAACCCCCTAGAGAACCACTTTGGTTTCTTGTTTATAGGAAGCATCATTTCCAAAACATATTTCTAAAATGTTTATATTCAAAACTGTCAAGCGCCAACTGTATTCAGAGAGGCAATAAAAGAAAGAAAACGGAGTATGACTTTTCTGATAAGCTGCCTTTCCTGGTGATCCCCTGTTCTGGCCTGACTTTCCTTCTTAGTCTGTTAATGTAAGGATTTGCTACCATCAACTTTGTTTTGCCCTGCTCTGAGCAGATTTCCCTCTGTGCTGTTTCTGCTTTAATTTAAAATCTTTGGTTCCCATCAACATTCCATTGCAAAGTACGTTTTTCTTGAGAGCTCCTCTATGCTTTCCCTCTTCATTCTTATATTTTTTCCCATCTCTTGGTTCCTGTTGGCCTGTGCTAATGAAAACAATCCTCAACTTCCTTACGTTTGACTCTGTGCCTCCCTATATAGCCCAGTACTCCATCCTCTCTCCCTATTCTCTCTTTTCAGCTGGTCGCAATACTAGTGGGGGGAGACCATTAGAGATGAAACATCTTGGTATACATTGCTAGTTTTCTATGTCACCTGGCTTTTCTATGTTTCTGTTGAAACCCTCTTGAGAAGTCTCTGATTTCATTTTTTCTCCATGGGTACCCTTTAAGGCTCAATACTGGAAAAGAAGGGGATCAGAGTGATCAACCCAATGTGGTAGCCTAACGTAACAGATAAGGAAAGCAGCAGGCTTTGTGAGACAGTCAGCGATTTGTCCAAAGTCACACAGATAGTAAACGTCAAAGTCAAAACTGAAATTAGGTCTCCAGACTTGTAGTTCAATACTTTCCCTCATTATTCCATGCTATTTTGAATCTCCTACTCAATTTAGGGGCCAAAGAAATCGAACGCAAAACTTTCCAAAGTTTCTTTTCTTACCTGACATGGTCAGAGAAGAGGAAAGATCAACTGCAGGTACAAGGGCTGAGGAGACAACACTAGAGGATGTCTGAGTGGCTGCAGCTGAACGGCGCACGTGTCCAGTCCAGAGGTCACTGGTTACTGGTCCAAACAGCTCCACGGAAACCCCAAGACTCTACCAAGTGGTAGTAGGTTTGGTAGGAGAGTGATGTCACAAAGCAGGCAGTTGAAAGGTATGAGCTAGCCAGTAGGGAGGTCCGATCCCCAACAGGAAGGCGGGGTTGGGTGAAGAGAGTGTAGGAGAGCTAAAACAACACCTAAGTTTCTGAGCTCTGGGGAGGAAACCCTAGAAGACAGATTTACCTCTCCCAGGCTCTTCCATTAGGGAAATCATTGCAACGTTTCTTACAGACGCTCATTAATATAATTAACTAACAGTTACTTATATTCTACAGAGTATTCTATTTTATGTATCATATACTTAGAGCTATATAGATGTTATTTAATTAATAATCCTTAGGAAGGAAAGAGCCATCTAGTTTGAACTATTACAGTTGTTCTGAAATCATATGTGTCTACTGAGTGAGCTGATAGCAGCTTTTAAGGAGCAAAAGTAGGGATTAAGAAGCTCTTTTTGTAACTTGGTTCAAGAGTAGGGTGAAGTTTGTTGAGTGTACCTTGTGGAGAATGTTGTGGTCCAAGGCTCTTCTCTTGGAGTTTCTTCTCCTTGACTCCTACCTTCCTTGGGCTGGGCTAGGCTGGGGGCCAGGTTGGACTTGCGACTTAACATTTCTCTTCCGCTTTCTTCTTCTTTTTTTTTTTTTTTTCTTTTCCTTCCATTATGGGCATTGCTTCTAGGACAAGCCTTGATCTTGCACTGGATGTTACTTCCTGTCAACTTCCAGCAGCCGGAGTCTTCTTTTCAGTGCTTGACGCTTCACGAAATCGACTCTGCCCGTTGGCAGCAAATACCAGAGAGCTAGGAGACAGAGCTGGTTGCAGACCTTTCCTCTTCCAGCCTTTGGTTGCAATTGTTTTGCCCGTAATTTGCTAGCTCCAGTTCCTTGGGCCACACAGGTATCCTGCCATCCAGCTCTTTTTCTATGTGAGAGACGTTCTGAACACTGTCCCTTTTTCTTTGCACAGAAGTATATACAGTGTGGCAGTTACTGTAATCTCCTCCCCCTTGCAAACAGCCACTCTCGAATCTTGGACCTCTAGGACTCTCTGTCTTGCATGCTTGGGTGCAAGGCCAAGCAAAATGAAGAGGAGAATAATTAGAGAAAGAGGAGGACATTGGTGGAGAATTGGGAGCAGGTAAGGTGAAAGGGCACAGGAGAAAAGAGATGCATGTAGATTTTTTGGTTTCTGCGGGAAACAAGTTGACACACTTGGGCCTCATTTTGTATTCACAGAACAGAGAGTTAAAGATATAAGTAGCTAGAGAGTGCAGCAACTGCCATGAAGTCTGTACACTGAAGAGAACAGTCTCACATCTAGTTTTCATTTTGTTTTATGTCATAGTACCTTATTGATAGCATTCACTGGTGTGTTTGTAGAATACAGATGTGTTCAAATGCTCTGGTTTTGTCTACATGGCTATTTCCTTGTCCTATTTGTAAGGAATCCAACATTGTAAGACATATTGCATGTTTTTTCTCTTGACGATCGTTGACCTTGAAGCGTCATGAACTAAGTTGAGCTGTTGGATTTTGTGGAGAAACTTTCAAAAGGGTCTGTGAAAAAGGCATTGTGGTGAGTCGCATTATGCACCCGAGCGTAAGGAGCAGATACCTGCCACCAGCCCAACTTGGCCTGGATTGCCTCTGTTTTAGTTCCCCCGGTTAGTGCTTTTCTCCCTAACCACTCTTGTGACTGTGATCATGTGAGTAAGGGCTGAGTTGCTAATGATTTCTGTGTGAGGTAAGCTGGTTTGAGGGAGGAAATCTATGGACCTAGTCATTTTCCTTGGTGGTAAGCTTTCAGGGGTGCAAAGATTGATCTTCCTGGGGACTTTTCTGGTCCCAGGAAGATAGCGCATAGATGGGACCTCCAAAGGCACACACTGAATCTTTAGGCCTGTTTTTCCTATTAGGAGATACGAGTTTCTTCACTGATGGGGATGATGCTTATCTGAGAAGAAATTGTGAAAGGTGGTGTAGTATAGAGGTGTGGCTTAAGCTTTTAAGTTTTCTTCAAGGTTTTTCCCCTAAGCTTCCTACTTCAGACGGCCTACTTACATGATACTAGTATGTGATGTCAGGCTAACAGCTTCCTAAATATACCTGCAAGCCAGATCAGTGTCTCTTTTCTCTGTATTCCCATGGAAATCAAGGGTCCCGCCGAATTTTCCATCGAAACAGTTGATTTGTGTTGTCTCTAGGAATGCTGAAGGGCGTACCGTTGCTTCCTAACCGGTGTCATTTGGGAGAGCTACCTCTGTACGTTCAAATGATTAACTTTGAGACTTTGCTCATGTATGCGGTAAACCCTTGAATTCCCTAAGACCTTCCTTTCCTCCATCTCATACCCCATTAAGCCCGCTTCAGTTTATCTCCTGCATTTCTTTGGAATCTGTCAGCTCTTCCTCAACATCCTAATACTGAACTTGCCTGTCTGTTGCGACTAGGTCCTAACTAGTGTCCATATATCTTGTTTCCTTCCAATCCATTCTTCACACAAGAAACCTTCAAAGCAAGTTGGAACATTGCTCATAAACATCGCTCACAAACATTGTTTTGAGACTAGAAAACACAGTGTTGGCCTTTACGACTCTGCGTGGTCTAGAGTCCTCTCTGCTTCTCTAGCCCCATCTTGTGCCACTTGTGCCCTCACTTTCTATGCTTCAGATACACTGAATTAACCGTAGTTCTCACTCATCTGACAGAAGTCAGTTCAGATATTATTTTTCACCGTGATTCCTCGCATTAAGGAATTTGATGATCAGGTTTTGTATGAGGACTAAAACTAAACTGGGAAGTGGAAGAATTGAGTTTCAACTGTTTCAGTCAACACGCATGTATTAATGATACCTACGTAATGAACACCGGGCTAGGTTTCATGAGGGATCCAGAAGTTCTGGCCATCTCTGGTTTTGGATATCCCTTATTTGTTGAGACCTTTGCGTTGTCTGGTTGCCTTTTGTCTGTTTTCCAGATGGGAAAACAGGAACAAGGGAAGTATAGGTTATTACTAGGTGGGGTTGAACAAGCGGAGCAGCAAACTGCAAAGCAGAAAGAAGAGGGACGTACTCTAGAGGGATATGATTTCCATTTTCAAGGCGCCTGCATCCTGTGCAGGGAGACAGCCTAACATAAAATGTGCCTAACAACAAATATATTGACTTCTTACTAAAAATCTCCAGTTCATGTAACCAAGGGGTTTATACCTTCTCCTTTAAAAGTGATATTCCTGGGACTTCCCTGGTGGTCCAGTGGTGAAGACTCTGCGCTTCCAATGCTAGCAGGCGTGGGTTCAATCCCTGGCTGGGGAGCTAAGATCCCACATGCTGCGCAGCCAAAGAAATGTTTTTCGAAAGTTATATTCCTGTGTTATTGAATTTAGTGGTTTAGATTTTGTTTTAATGTTAAGAAGATTTCAGTTTCTTTACCAGGAACAAACAAAACATAATGTAAAAATAGTTTCCCAGAAACGATTTCCATCATTCTCTTCTTCCCTTTCTCCCGCAGACTGGTGTTTCATCTTGACAAGCTCTCTGTTATTCCATAGGAAAGCTGTCTGGCTTGGAGGTTGCAATCCCAGGGAATTTTTCATCACCAGGGAAGTCTCCATCACTACAGAGGGATCAAGGGAGAAGTCAGTCCCTGGTAAGTGAGATGCTCCCCCTAAAGACCAACACAGCAGTCGTGTACCTTTCAAGGGGTTCAGGGGCAAGCTGGGCAAGGCATTTCTACTAACTCTTCTTAAGGACCATAGACAGTGCCCTATGCTACGAGGTAAGCGGTGACTGTTGTAATTCTCACTGGTGATCATTTCCTGTCACTGATTCTTGGCTTTCTTTGTATTTCATAGGACTGTTATAAGTCCAATACAAAATGAGTCTTATTTTTAAAACACTGAAATCTTTTACAAAGCCTAGCATTCTCATCTAGAGTCCTTTCAATTCTCCCCACTTTCCTGAGAGGCTAAGAACACTTCACACCATGAACTAGGAGAGGGGGTAGAGCCCTTTCTGATGAAATGTATCAACAAAGACAGAGTCTTAGCCTGCTTGCTCTCTGGACAGGCTCTCGGACCACAAGGTCTTAAATCCTGGTATAAATGAAGGAAGTGAGGACAGTTCAACTGGCACTCTCATAACAAGAGTTCTGAAACACCTTCCAAAGAGACTATAGCAGTAGATGAGGGAAGGGAGTGCCACAGTGTGGTATAGTACAGGGGGAGTGATCGGCTACAGCAGTGAAAAATGTGGTACCTATTGGTGTGCTCTCGGGGTTCTTGTACATGTAGCATAGATGACCTTTACAGTGGCCCTCCCACCTTCCCTCCTGCATGAGGTGTTCTTTTCTTTTTTTTTTTTTTTAAATTATGTTTATTTATTTATTTATTGTTTGAACTTCTTTATTCTACGTATTTATTTTTTTGGCTGCACTGGGTCTTCATTGCTGTGCACGGTTTTTCTCTAGTTACGGCTAGCGGGGGCTACTCTTGGTTGCGGTGTGCGGGCTTCTCATCGCGGTGGCTTCTCTTGTAGCGGAGCATGGGCTGTAGGCGCGTGGGTTTCGGTAGTTGAGGCTCACGGGCTCTAGAATGCAGGCTCAGTCGTTGTGGCACATGGGCTTAGTTGCTCCACGGCATGTGGGATCTTCCCAGACCAGGGCTCGAACCCGTGTCCCCCGCATTGCATTGGCAGGCGGATTCTTCACCACGGCGCCACCAGGGAAGCCCTAGGTGTTCTTCTATAGAGTCTCAAAACAGAGGGCACTGAGCGAAGGTAGTGGTTATTAAAGGCTCAGGATCTAAATTCTACCTGTCTCTACACCACTTCCCAGCTGTCGATTTGACCCCATTTTTGAACGCCGACCTCATTCTTCAACTTTCTCTGCCGTTTGTATACTCACCTTGAAAACTTGTTTCTGTGATGCGTTGAGCAGGCACAGGGTGGCAGATTGCAGAGGGGGAAGCTGGTGGTCGGATATTTGTGGGCTGAGTCTCCTTTAGTCCCATTCCCATTTCTGGTTGCACAGAGGCCCTACTTCCTGTGTGTGACACAGAGCCATAGGATTTCAGGCAGGAGCCAAGTTCTCCATACAGTAAAGACCCCAGTGTGCCTTGGTTATAGTAATCTACCTGGCTTCCTTCCTGGTAGGGGAAGTGACAGGCGGCTATGCCCCTGATTTGGAATCTGAGACGGTGTTCCCTGAGCAAGGCTGGCAGAAAGCGATGGATAGAGAGGGACCATGCTATTGGCGTCTGAAGTTTTATCATACTGGGCTGCCATAAACACGGAGGAAGCAGCTGTGTGCCGGTCAGTGAGTGCCAGAGTAAAGTCTCCGAGTGAAGAAGAATTCTTTTCAGTGCTTCCTGTGATGTCCCACTCAAGAACACCTGGATAGGAAGGAGCTGAAGTGGAGATCTGGCTGTGGTCAGTAACTCCAGATAACCTAGTCGTGCTAGAATGTTGGTAAAGGTAGGCACTACCCATGAGTGTCTGGAAAGAGGTACCGGTAGCCGATGCCGAACTGACGGCAGGGGCAGAGACTCTGGAGAAGTTGCAGACACTTCGTGTTAGGGAAGTTGCATTGCGCACCACAGGAAGAGAATGCTGCAGAGAATTCAGAGTTCCAAGGAGAGATGGATTTTGGAAATTTTCTGGAAGAACAAGAGGCTCATGAAAAACTCAGGGAGGTTGAGAAATTCTCAGTCCGTTTGAGGAACAGCATTATCTTAAGGTTCTTGCTATCAGGACACCTCTACTATCAATACTTCCTGAGAAACCCAAAATCAGACAGTTAATGATGGCTGTGAGGACTGAGCAGTTTTCCAGTCTTCTGTATTAACTGCCTGTGCTCCCATCTTGGGCGCGGATGGGCAGAAGAGCCAAGTGGTATGGTGCAGACATTGTTCTCTAGGCTGGAAGCAACCTTCTCCCTGCCCTGTCTTTCCCTTCAGCCTGCACTCGTATTGACCTCTATGCTACTTCCTAGACTGGAAGCATTTTAGAACTAGGAGGCCCTTAGAGAACTTCGATTTTCTCAGTCTCATTTCGTGAGTAAGGAAACTGAGGCTCAGAGAGGTCGGGTTGACTTGTTCAAGTTCTCTCATTATGTTAGTATCCTTACCAGGTTTCAGAACCTCAGTATCCTGACTTCCTTGCCAGGACTCTACTCTGAGCATGATACTGCCAGAAAGCAGGAGAAATAGAACTTATAATATAGGCATTTTTTTTGTCCATTAGAAAACAGTACGGCTATTACCATTGTCGTCTTCAGGGTCTCCCTTTGCTTGTACAGTTCCCACGCTATTACCTAGAGTTGACGTATAGCTCAGTCCAACTGGTGAATTGAAAGAGTCATTTTTGCCCTCTTCAAGCCTGGTTTCCCATCCTACCTCAAAATGATTACCCGGAAGTGGATATCTTAAGTGCTTTTGGAAAGAGAAAAGTTATCTGATTACTTCAGATTACTCATCTATAAAGTGGTTATAACACCACCACCAATAATAATAGCAGTGATAATTAATAGATGAATAAGCTGATATATTGCGTATGATTTATATGGAGGAAGATACAATAAGTTCTAGAAAGACAAAGAAAAATCATGACAAGCATATTACATAACGAAAAAGAAATCCATAGATATTAATGAAAACTGGGGTATGTGGCAAGTATCAAAGCCTAATGAATTTACTAACAAATGACATTCTGTACCATCCATGCAATATTATGAAAGTGAATGTTGCCCACTCTATTTTAGTGAATACTATTAACCAAAAAACACGATAGAGGTGATAGAGGTGAATGAATTCCTAGCCAATGCATACAGACAGAGAAGGTTTATCAGTAAAAAATGCATAACAAGCAACAGAATGCAATAAGTGTGGAATGTATAGGTAGCCACAACATATATAGACAAGTATTTCAATGAAAAGCGGTACGAAGCAGACAGCAAAATAATAAGGGTAAAAGAGTTTCATGATTGTGCTCATTCATATTTTTACCCAGCAAGTAACAGATATTAAGCCTAGGAGAAATATATATTTCAATGAATATAGCTCATATAGTAAGCAGAAAGGAAGCTTAAAAAGTATCAAGAAGGTTTTTGTATTTATCCTAGAACTTAGATTAGAATCATCTTCAACATCCAGGAAGATGACATCCCAAAACCTCAAAAAACCATCATCCCTAGAATCCAATAAAAAACGATTTTCAAATGTCAGAAAATCCAAAGGACTCCACAATATTGTTTTCGATAAATGTGGATGTTTGTTTGTTTGTTTCTTCTGCCGCGCCGCGTGGCCCTGGCCGTGAAAGCACCGAGTCCTAAGCACTGGACCGCCAGGGAATTCCCTAAATGGGGAATTAGAGATGTGGGGCTTGACTTTTTCTTTTTCTCCTTCGGTAGCTAAGATCTACAAGCGAACGATGGCTGTTGATCAATGTGCTCTCTGTGTTAGGAAGGAAATAACTGTAAAAATGAAAAGCAACCTTGCCTTAGAACCTACATATCACACAAAGGAACTAGTCCTTCTGATTCAATTTAGAAGATATCATGTAAAATGTTTAACTGGTAAAATGTCTACCTAGTTTAAAAGTTAGAAAGAATAAAACACTGAAAAGCAACCCCCTAGAGAACCACTTTGGTTTCTTGTTTATAGGAAGCATCATTTCCAAAACATATTTCTAAAATGTTTATATTCAAAACTGTCAAGCGCCAACTGTATTCAGAGAGGCAATAAAAGAAAGAAAACGGAGTATGACTTTTCTGATAAGCTGCCTTTCCTGGTGATCCCCTGTTCTGGCCTGACTTTCCTTCTTAGTCTGTTAATGTAAGGATTTGCTACCATCAACTTTGTTTTGCCCTGCTCTGAGCAGATTTCCCTCTGTGCTGTTTCTGCTTTAATTTAAAATCTTTGGTTCCCATCAACATTCCATTGCAAAGTACGTTTTTCTTGAGAGCTCCTCTATGCTTTCCCTCTTCATTCTTATATTTTTTCCCATCTCTTGGTTCCTGTTGGCCTGTGCTAATGAAAACAATCCTCAACTTCCTTACGTTTGACTCTGTGCCTCCCTATATAGCCCAGTACTCCATCCTCTCTCCCTATTCTCTCTTTTCAGCTGGTCGCAATACTAGTGGGGGGAGACCATTAGAGATGAAACATCTTGGTATACATTGCTAGTTTTCTATGTCACCTGGCTTTTCTATGTTTCTGTTGAAACCCTCTTGAGAAGTCTCTGATTTCATTTTTTCTCCATGGGTACCCTTTAAGGCTCAATACTGGAAAAGAAGGGGATCAGAGTGATCAACCCAATGTGGTAGCCTAACGTAACAGATAAGGAAAGCAGCAGGCTTTGTGAGACAGTCAGCGATTTGTCCAAAGTCACACAGATAGTAAACGTCAAAGTCAAAACTGAAATTAGGTCTCCAGACTTGTAGTTCAATACTTTCCCTCATTATTCCATGCTATTTTGAATCTCCTACTCAATTTAGGGGCCAAAGAAATCGAACGCAAAACTTTCCAAAGTTTCTTTTCTTACCTGACATGGTCAGAGAAGAGGAAAGATCAACTGCAGGTACAAGGGCTGAGGAGACAACACTAGAGGATGTCTGAGTGGCTGCAGCTGAACGGCGCACGTGTCCAGTCCAGAGGTCACTGGTTACTGGTCCAAACAGCTCCACGGAAACCCCAAGACTCTACCAAGTGGTAGTAGGTTTGGTAGGAGAGTGATGTCACAAAGCAGGCAGTTGAAAGGTATGAGCTAGCCAGTAGGGAGGTCCGATCCCCAACAGGAAGGCGGGGTTGGGTGAAGAGAGTGTAGGAGAGCTAAAACAACACCTAAGTTTCTGAGCTCTGGGGAGGAAACCCTAGAAGACAGATTTACCTCTCCCAGGCTCTTCCATTAGGGAAATCATTGCAACGTTTCTTACAGACGCTCATTAATATAATTAACTAACAGTTACTTATATTCTACAGAGTATTCTATTTTATGTATCATATACTTAGAGCTATATAGATGTTATTTAATTAATAATCCTTAGGAAGGAAAGAGCCATCTAGTTTGAACTATTACAGTTGTTCTGAAATCATATGTGTCTACTGAGTGAGCTGATAGCAGCTTTTAAGGAGCAAAAGTAGGGATTAAGAAGCTCTTTTTGTAACTTGGTTCAAGAGTAGGGTGAAGTTTGTTGAGTGTACCTTGTGGAGAATGTTGTGGTCCAAGGCTCTTCTCTTTGAGTTTCTTCTCCTTGACTCCTACCTTCCTTGGGCTGGGCTAGGCTGGGGGCCAGGTTGGACTTGCGACTTAACATTTCTCTTCCGCTTTCTTCTTCTTTTTTTTTTTTTTTTCTTTTCCTTCCATTATGGGCATTGCTTCTAGGACAAGCCTTGATCTTGCACTGGATGTTACTTCCTGTCAACTTCCAGCAGCCGGAGTCTTCTTTTCAGTGCTTGACGCTTCACGAAATCGACTCTGCCCGTTGGCAGCAAATACCAGAGAGCTAGGAGACAGAGCTGGTTGCAGACCTTTCCTCTTCCAGCCTTTGGTTGCAATTGTTTTGCCCGTAATTTGCTAGCTCCAGTTCCTTGGGCCACACAGGTATCCTGCCATCCAGCTCTTTTTCTATGTGAGAGACGTTCTGAACACTGTCCCTTTTTCTTTGCACAGAAGTATATACAGTGTGGCAGTTACTGTAATCTCCTCCCCCTTGCAAACAGCCACTCTCGAATCTTGGACCTCTAGGACTCTCTGTCTTGCATGCTTGGGTGCAAGGCCAAGCAAAATGAAGAGGAGAATAATTAGAGAAAGAGGAGGACATTGGTGGAGAATTGGGAGCAGGTAAGGTGAAAGGGCACAGGAGAAAAGAGATGCATGTAGATTTTTTGGTTTCTGCGGGAAACAAGTTGACACACTTGGGCCTCATTTTGTATTCACAGAACAGAGAGTTAAAGATATAAGTAGCTAGAGAGTGCAGCAACTGCCATGAAGTCTGTACACTGAAGAGAACAGTCTCACATCTAGTTTTCATTTTGTTTTATGTCATAGTACCTTATTGATAGCATTCACTGGTGTGTTTGTAGAATACAGATGTGTTCAAATGCTCTGGTTTTGTCTACATGGCTATTTCCTTGTCCTATTTGTAAGGAATCCAACATTGTAAGACATATTGCATGTTTTTTCTCTTGACGATCGTTGACCTTGAAGCGTCATGAACTAAGTTGAGCTGTTGGATTTTGTGGAGAAACTTTCAAAAGGGTCTGTGAAAAAGGCATTGTGGTGAGTCGCATTATGCACCCGAGCGTAAGGAGCAGATACCTGCCACCAGCCCAACTTGGCCTGGATTGCCTCTGTTTTAGTTCCCCCGGTTAGTGCTTTTCTCCCTAACCACTCTTGTGACTGTGATCATGTGAGTAAGGGCTGAGTTGCTAATGATTTCTGTGTGAGGTAAGCTGGTTTGAGGGAGGAAATCTATGGACCTAGTCATTTTCCTTGGTGGTAAGCTTTCAGGGGTGCAAAGATTGATCTTCCTGGGGACTTTTCTGGTCCCAGGAAGATATCGCATAGATGGGACCTCCAAAGGCACACATTGAATCTTTAGGCCTGTTTTTCCTATTAGGAGATACGAGTTTCTTCACTGATGGGGATGATGCTTATCTGAGAAGAAATTGTGAAAGGTGGTGTAGTATAGAGGTGTGGCTTAAGCTTTTAAGTTTTCTTCAAGGTTTTTCCCCTAAGCTTCCTACTTCAGACGGCCTACTTACATGATACTAGTATGTGATGTCAGGCTAACAGCTTCCTAAATATACCTGCAAGCCAGATCAGTGTCTCTTTTCTCTGTATTCCCATGGAAATCAAGGGTCCCGCCGAATTTTCCATCGAAACAGTTGATTTGTGTTGTCTCTAGGAATGCTGAAGGGCGTACCGTTGCTTCCTAACCGGTGTCATTTGGGAGAGCTACCTCTGTACGTTCAAATGATTAACTTTGAGACTTTGCTCATGTATGCGGTAAACCCTTGAATTCCCTAAGACCTTCCTTTCCTCCATCTCATACCCCATTAAGCCCGCTTCAGTTTATCTCCTGCATTTCTTTGGAATCTGTCAGCTCTTCCTCAACATCCTAATACTGAACTTGCCTGTCTGTTGCGACTAGGTCCTAACTAGTGTCCATATATCTTGTTTCCTTCCAATCCATTCTTCACACAAGAAACCTTCAAAGCAAGTTGGAACATTGCTCATAAACATCGCTCACAAACATTGTTTTGAGACTAGAAAACACAGTGTTGGCCTTTACGACTCTGCGTGGTCTAGAGTCCTCTCTGCTTCTCTAGCCCCATCTTGTGCCACTTGTGCCCTCACTTTCTATGCTTCAGATACACTGAATTAACCGTAGTTCTCACTCATCTGACAGAAGTCAGTTCAGATATTATTTTTCACCGTGATTCCTCGCATTAAGGAATTTGATGATCAGGTTTTGTATGAGGACTAAAACTAAACTGGGAAGTGGAAGAATTGAGTTTCAACTGTTTCAGTCAACACGCATGTATTAATGATACCTACGTAATGAACACCGGGCTAGGTTTCATGAGGGATCCAGAAGTTCTGGCCATCTCTGGTTTTGGATATCCCTTATTTGTTGAGACCTTTGCGTTGTCTGGTTGCCTTTTGTCTGTTTTCCAGATGGGAAAACAGGAACAAGGGAAGTATAGGTTATTACTAGGTGGGGTTGAATAAGCGGAGCAGCAAACTGCAAAGCAGAAAGAAGAGGGACGTACTCTAGAGGGATATGATTTCCATTTTCAAGGCGCCTGCATCCTGTGCAGGGAGACAGCCTAACATAAAATGTGCCTAACAACAAATATATTGACTTCTTACTAAAAATCTCCAGTTCATGTAACCAAGGGGTTTATACCTTCTCCTTTAAAAGTGATATTCCTGGGACTTCCCTGGTGGTCCAGTGGTGAAGACTCTGCGCTTCCAATGCTAGCAGGCGTGGGTTCAATCCCTGGCTGGGGAGCTAAGATCCCACATGCTGCGCAGCCAAAGAAATGTTTTTCGAAAGTTATATTCCTGTGTTATTGAATTTAGTGGTTTAGATTTTGTTTTAATGTTAAGAAGATTTCAGTTTCTTTACCAGGAACAAACAAAACATAATGTAAAAATAGTTTCCCAGAAACGATTTCCATCATTCTCTTCTTCCCTTTCTCCCGCAGACTGGTGTTTCATCTTGACAAGCTCTCTGTTATTCCATAGGAAAGCTGTCTGGCTTGGAGGTTGCAATCCCAGGGAATTTTTCATCACCAGGGAAGTCTCCATCACTACAGAGGGATCAAGGGAGAAGTCAGTCCCTGGTAAGTGAGATGCTCCCCCTAAAGACCAACACAGCAGTCGTGTACCTTTCAAGGGGTTCAGGGGCAAGCTGGGCAAGGCATTTCTACTAACTCTTCTTAAGGACCATAGACAGTGCCCTATGCTACGAGGTAAGCGGTGACTGTTGTAATTCTCACTGGTGATCATTTCCTGTCACTGATTCTTGGCTTTCTTTGTATTTCATAGGACTGTTATAAGTCCAATACAAAATGAGTCTTATTTTTAAAACACTGAAATCTTTTACAAAGCCTAGCATTCTCATCTAGAGTCCTTTCAATTCTCCCCACTTTCCTGAGAGGCTAAGAACACTTCACACCATGAACTAGGAGAGGGGGTAGAGCCCTTTCTGATGAAATGTATCAACAAAGACAGAGTCTTAGCCTGCTTGCTCTCTGGACAGGCTCTCGGACCACAAGGTCTTAAATCCTGGTATAAATGAAGGAAGTGAGGACAGTTCAACTGGCACTCTCATAACAAGAGTTCTGAAACACCTTCCAAAGAGACTATAGCAGTAGATGAGGGAAGGGAGTGCCACAGTGTGGTATAGTACAGGGGGAGTGATCGGCTACAGCAGTGAAAAATGTGGTACCTATTGGTGTGCTCTCGGGGTTCTTGTACATGTAGCATAGATGACCTTTACAGTGGCCCTCCCACCTTCCCTCCTGCATGAGGTGTTCTTTTCTTTTTTTTTTTTTTTAAATTATGTTTATTTATTTATTTATTGTTTGAACTTCTTTATTCTACGTATTTATTTTTTTGGCTGCACTGGGTCTTCATTGCTGTGCACGGTTTTTCTCTAGTTACGGCTAGCGGGGGCTACTCTTGGTTGCGGTGTGCGGGCTTCTCATCGCGGTGGCTTCTCTTGTAGCGGAGCATGGGCTGTAGGCGCGTGGGTTTCGGTAGTTGAGGCTCACGGGCTCTAGAATGCAGGCTCAGTCGTTGTGGCACATGGGCTTAGTTGCTCCACGGCATGTGGGATCTTCCCAGACCAGGGCTCGAACCCGTGTCCCCCGCATTGCATTGGCAGGCGGATTCTTCACCACGGCGCCACCAGGGAAGCCCTAGGTGTTCTTCTATAGAGTCTCAAAACAGAGGGCACTGAGCGAAGGTAGTGGTTATTAAAGGCTCAGGATCTAAATTCTACCTGTCTCTACACCACTTCCCAGCTGTCGATTTGACCCCATTTTTGAACGCCGACCTCATTCTTCAACTTTCTCTGCCGTTTGTATACTCACCTTGAAAACTTGTTTCTGTGATGCGTTGAGCAGGCACAGGGTGGCAGATTGCAGAGGGGGAAGCTGGTGGTCGGATATTTGTGGGCTGAGTCTCCTTTAGTCCCATTCCCATTTCTGGTTGCACAGAGGCCCTACTTCCTGTGTGTGACACAGAGCCATAGGATTTCAGGCAGGAGCCAAGTTCTCCATACAGTAAAGACCCCAGTGTGCCTTGGTTATAGTAATCTACCTGGCTTCCTTCCTGGTAGGGGAAGTGACAGGCGGCTATGCCCCTGATTTGGAATCTGAGACGGTGTTCCCTGAGCAAGGCTGGCAGAAAGCGATGGATAGAGAGGGACCATGCTATTGGCGTCTGAAGTTTTATCATACTGGGCTGCCATAAACACGGAGGAAGCAGCTGTGTGCCGGTCAGTGAGTGCCAGAGTAAAGTCTCCGAGTGAAGAAGAATTCTTTTCAGTGCTTCCTGTGATGTCCCACTCAAGAACACCTGGATAGGAAGGAGCTGAAGTGGAGATCTGGCTGTGGTCAGTAACTCCAGATAACCTAGTCGTGCTAGAATGTTGGTAAAGGTAGGCACTACCCATGAGTGTCTGGAAAGAGGTACCGGTAGCCGATGCCGAACTGACGGCAGGGGCAGAGACTCTGGAGAAGTTGCAGACACTTCGTGTTAGGGAAGTTGCATTGCGCACCACAGGAAGAGAATGCTGCAGAGAATTCAGAGTTCCAAGGAGAGATGGATTTTGGAAATTTTCTGGAAGAACAAGAGGCTCATGAAAAACTCAGGGAGGTTGAGAAATTCTCAGTCCGTTTGAGGAACAGCATTATCTTAAGGTTCTTGCTATCAGGACACCTCTACTATCAATACTTCCTGAGAAACCCAAAATCAGACAGTTAATGATGGCTGTGAGGACTGAGCAGTTTTCCAGTCTTCTGTATTAACTGCCTGTGCTCCCATCTTGGGCGCGGATGGGCAGAAGAGCCAAGTGGTATGGTGCAGACATTGTTCTCTAGGCTGGAAGCAACCTTCTCCCTGCCCTGTCTTTCCCTTCAGCCTGCACTCGTATTGACCTCTATGCTACTTCCTAGACTGGAAGCATTTTAGAACTAGGAGGCCCTTAGAGAACTTCGATTTTCTCAGTCTCATTTCGTGAGTAAGGAAACTGAGGCTCAGAGAGGTCGGGTTGACTTGTTCAAGTTCTCTCATTATGTTAGTATCCTTACCAGGTTTCAGAACCTCAGTATCCTGACTTCCTTGCCAGGACTCTACTCTGAGCATGATACTGCCAGAAAGCAGGAGAAATAGAACTTATAATATAGGCATTTTTTTTGTCCATTAGAAAACAGTACGGCTATTACCATTGTCGTCTTCAGGGTCTCCCTTTGCTTGTACAGTTCCCACGCTATTACCTAGAGTTGACGTATAGCTCAGTCCAACTGGTGAATTGAAAGAGTCATTTTTGCCCTCTTCAAGCCTGGTTTCCCATCCTACCTCAAAATGATTACCCGGAAGTGGATATCTTAAGTGCTTTTGGAAAGAGAAAAGTTATCTGATTACTTCAGATTACTCATCTATAAAGTGGTTATAACACCACCACCAATAATAATAGCAGTGATAATTAATAGATGAATAAGCTGATATATTGCGTATGATTTATATGGAGGAAGATACAATAAGTTCTAGAAAGACAAAGAAAAATCATGACAAGCATATTACATAACGAAAAAGAAATCCATAGATATTAATGAAAACTGGGGTATGTGGCAAGTATCAAAGCCTAATGAATTTACTAACAAATGACATTCTGTACCATCCATGCAATATTATGAAAGTGAATGTTGCCCACTCTATTTTAGTGAATACTATTAACCAAAAAACACGATAGAGGTGATAGAGGTGAATGAATTCCTAGCCAATGCATACAGACAGAGAAGGTTTATCAGTAAAAAATGCATAACAAGCAACAGAATGCAATAAGTGTGGAATGTATAGGTAGCCACAACATATATAGACAAGTATTTCAATGAAAAGCGGTACGAAGCAGACAGCAAAATAATAAGGGTAAAAGAGTTTCATGATTGTGCTCATTCATATTTTTACCCAGCAAGTAACAGATATTAAGCCTAGGAGAAATATATATTTCAATGAATATAGCTCATATAGTAAGCAGAAAGGAAGCTTAAAAAGTATCAAGAAGGTTTTTGTATTTATCCTAGAACTTAGATTAGAATCATCTTCAACATCCAGGAAGATGACATCCCAAAACCTCAAAAAACCATCATCCCTAGAATCCAATAAAAAACGATTTTCAAATGTCAGAAAATCCAAAGGACTCCACAATATTGTTTTCGATAAATGTGGATGTTTGTTTGTTTGTTTCTTCTGCCGCGCCGCGTGGCCCTGGCCGTGAAAGCACCGAGTCCTAAGCACTGGACCGCCAGGGAATTCCCTAAATGGGGAATTAGAGATGTGGGGCTTGACTTTTTCTTTTTCTCCTTCGGTAGCTAAGATCTACAAGCGAACGATGGCTGTTGATCAATGTGCTCTCTGTGTTAGGAAGGAAATAACTGTAAAAATGAAAAGCAACCTTGCCTTAGAACCTACATATCACACAAAGGAACTAGTCCTTCTGATTCAATTTAGAAGATATCATGTAAAATGTTTAACTGGTAAAATGTCTACCTAGTTTAAAAGTTAGAAAGAATAAAACACTGAAAAGCAACCCCCTAGAGAACCACTTTGGTTTCTTGTTTATAGGAAGCATCATTTCCAAAACATATTTCTAAAATGTTTATATTCAAAACTGTCAAGCGCCAACTGTATTCAGAGAGGCAATAAAAGAAAGAAAACGGAGTATGACTTTTCTGATAAGCTGCCTTTCCTGGTGATCCCCTGTTCTGGCCTGACTTTCCTTCTTAGTCTGTTAATGTAAGGATTTGCTACCATCAACTTTGTTTTGCCCTGCTCTGAGCAGATTTCCCTCTGTGCTGTTTCTGCTTTAATTTAAAATCTTTGGTTCCCATCAACATTCCATTGCAAAGTACGTTTTTCTTGAGAGCTCCTCTATGCTTTCCCTCTTCATTCTTATATTTTTTCCCATCTCTTGGTTCCTGTTGGCCTGTGCTAATGAAAACAATCCTCAACTTCCTTACGTTTGACTCTGTGCCTCCCTATATAGCCCAGTACTCCATCCTCTCTCCCTATTCTCTCTTTTCAGCTGGTCGCAATACTAGTGGGGGGAGACCATTAGAGATGAAACATCTTGGTATACATTGCTAGTTTTCTATGTCACCTGGCTTTTCTATGTTTCTGTTGAAACCCTCTTGAGAAGTCTCTGATTTCATTTTTTCTCCATGGGTACCCTTTAAGGCTCAATACTGGAAAAGAAGGGGATCAGAGTGATCAACCCAATGTGGTAGCCTAACGTAACAGATAAGGAAAGCAGCAGGCTTTGTGAGACAGTCAGCGATTTGTCCAAAGTCACACAGATAGTAAACGTCAAAGTCAAAACTGAAATTGGGTCTCCAGACTTGTAGTTCAATACTTTCCCTCATTATTCCATGCTATTTTGAATCTCCTACTCAATTTAGGGGCCAAAGAAATCGAACGCAAAACTTTCCAAAGTTTCTTTTCTTACCTGACATGGTCAGAGAAGAGGAAAGATCAACTGCAGGTACAAGGGCTGAGGAGACAACACTAGAGGATGTCTGAGTGGCTGCAGCTGAACGGCGCACGTGTCCAGTCCAGAGGTCACTGGTTACTGGTCCAAACAGCTCCACGGAAACCCCAAGACTCTACCAAGTGGTAGTAGGTTTGGTAGGAGAGTGATGTCACAAAGCAGGCAGTTGAAAGGTATGAGCTAGCCAGTAGGGAGGTCCGATCCCCAACAGGAAGGCGGGGTTGGGTGAAGAGAGTGTAGGAGAGCTAAAACAACACCTAAGTTTCTGAGCTCTGGGGAGGAAATCCTAGAAGACAGATTTACCTCTCCCAGGCTCTTCCATTAGGGAAATCATTGCAACGTTTCTTACAGACGCTCATTAATATAATTAACTAACAGTTACTTATATTCTACAGAGTATTCTATTTTATGTATCATATACTTAGAGCTATATAGATGTTATTTAATTAATAATCCTTAGGAAGGAAAGAGCCATCTAGTTTGAACTATTACAGTTGTTCTGAAATCATATGTGTCTACTGAGTGAGCTGATAGCAGCTTTTAAGGAGCAAAAGTAGGGATTAAGAAGCTCTTTTTGTAACTTGGTTCAAGAGTAGGGTGAAGTTTGTTGAGTGTACCTTGTGGAGAATGTTGTGGTCCAAGGCTCTTCTCTTTGAGTTTCTTCTCCTTGACTCCTACCTTCCTTGGGCTGGGCTAGGCTGGGGGCCAGGTTGGACTTGCGACTTAACATTTCTCTTCCGCTTTCTTCTTCTTTTTTTTTTTTTTTTTCTTTTCCTTCCATTATGGGCATTGCTTCTAGGACAAGCCTTGATCTTGCACTGGATGTTACTTCCTGTCAACTTCCAGCAGCCGGAGTCTTCTTTTCAGTGCTTGACGCTTCACGAAATCGACTCTGCCCGTTGGCAGCAAATACCAGAGAGCTAGGAGACAGAGCTGGTTGCAGACCTTTCCTCTTCCAGCCTTTGGTTGCAATTGTTTTGCCCGTAATTTGCTAGCTCCAGTTCCTTGGGCCACACAGGTATCCTGCCATCCAGCTCTTTTTCTATGTGAGAGACGTTCTGAACACTGTCCCTTTTTCTTTGCACAGAAGTATATACAGTGTGGCAGTTACTGTAATCTCCTCCCCCTTGCAAACAGCCACTCTCGAATCTTGGACCTCTAGGACTCTCTGTCTTGCATGCTTGGGTGCAAGGCCAAGCAAAATGAAGAGGAGAATAATTAGAGAAAGAGGAGGACATTGGTGGAGAATTGGGAGCAGGTAAGGTGAAAGGGCACAGGAGAAAAGAGATGCATGTAGATTTTTTGGTTTCTGCGGGAAACAAGTTGACACACTTGGGCCTCATTTTGTATTCACAGAACAGAGAGTTAAAGATATAAGTAGCTAGAGAGTGCAGCAACTGCCATGAAGTCTGTACACTGAAGAGAACAGTCTCACATCTAGTTTTCATTTTGTTTTATGTCATAGTACCTTATTGATAGCATTCACTGGTGTGTTTGTAGAATACAGATGTGTTCAAATGCTCTGGTTTTGTCTACATGGCTATTTCCTTGTCCTATTTGTAAGGAATCCAACATTGTAAGACATATTGCATGTTTTTTCTCTTGACGATCGTTGACCTTGAAGCGTCATGAACTAAGTTGAGCTGTTGGATTTTGTGGAGAAACTTTCAAAAGGGTCTGTGAAAAAGGCATTGTGGTGAGTCGCATTATGCACCCGAGCGTAAGGAGCAGATACCTGCCACCAGCCCAACTTGGCCTGGATTGCCTCTGTTTTAGTTCCCCCGGTTAGTGCTTTTCTCCCTAACCACTCTTGTGACTGTGATCATGTGAGTAAGGGCTGAGTTGCTAATGATTTCTGTGTGAGGTAAGCTGGTTTGAGGGAGGAAATCTATGGACCTAGTCATTTTCCTTGGTGGTAAGCTTTCAGGGGTGCAAAGATTGATCTTCCTGGGGACTTTTCTGGTCCCAGGAAGATAGCGCATAGATGGGACCTCCAAAGGCACACACTGAATCTTTAGGCCTGTTTTTCCTATTAGGAGATACGAGTTTCTTCACTGATGGGGATGATGCTTATCTGAGAAGAAATTGTGAAAGGTGGTGTAGTATAGAGGTGTGGCTTAAGCTTTTAAGTTTTCTTCAAGGTTTTTCCCCTAAGCTTCCTACTTCAGACGGCCTACTTACATGATACTAGTATGTGATGTCAGGCTAACAACTTCCTAAATATACCTGCAAGCCAGATCAGTGTCTCTTTTCTCTGTATTCCCATGGAAATCAAGGGTCCCGCCGAATTTTCCATCGAAACAGTTGATTTGTGTTGTCTCTAGGAATGCTGAAGGGCGTACCGTTGCTTCCTAACCGGTGTCATTTGGGAGAGCTACCTCTGTACGTTCAAATGATTAACTTTGAGACTTTGCTCATGTATGCGGTAAACCCTTGAATTCCCTAAGACCTTCCTTTCCTCCATCTCATACCCCATTAAGCCCGCTTCAGTTTATCTCCTGCATTTCTTTGGAATCTGTCAGCTCTTCCTCAACATCCTAATACTGAACTTGCCTGTCTGTTGCGACTAGGTCCTAACTAGTGTCCATATATCTTGTTTCCTTCCAATCCATTCTTCACACAAGAAACCTTCAAAGCAAGTTGGAACATTGCTCATAAACATCGCTCACAAACATTGTTTTGAGACTAGAAAACACAGTGTTGGCCTTTACGACTCTGCGTGGTCTAGAGTCCTCTCTGCTTCTCTAGCCCCATCTTGTGCCACTTGTGCCCTCACTTTCTATGCTTCAGATACACTGAATTAACCGTAGTTCTCACTCATCTGACAGAAGTCAGTTCAGATATTATTTTTCACCGTGATTCCTCGCATTAAGGAATTTGATGATCAGGTTTTGTATGAGGACTAAAACTAAACTGGGAAGTGGAAGAATTGAGTTTCAACTGTTTCAGTCAACACGCATGTATTAATGATACCTACGTAATGAACACCGGGCTAGGTTTCATGAGGGATCCAGAAGTTCTGGCCATCTCTGGTTTTGGATATCCCTTATTTGTTGAGACCTTTGCGTTGTCTGGTTGCCTTTTGTCTGTTTTCCAGATGGGAAAACAGGAACAAGGGAAGTATAGGTTATTACTAGGTGGGGTTGAACAAGCGGAGCAGCAAACTGCAAAGCAGAAAGAAGAGGGACGTACTCTAGAGGGATATGATTTCCATTTTCAAGGCGCCTGCATCCTGTGCAGGGAGACAGCCTAACATAAAATGTGCCTAACAACAAATATATTGACTTCTTACTAAAAATCTCCAGTTCATGTAACCAAGGGGTTTATACCTTCTCCTTTAAAAGTGATATTCCTGGGACTTCCCTGGTGGTCCAGTGGTGAAGACTCTGCGCTTCCAATGCTAGCAGGCGTGGGTTCAATCCCTGGCTGGGGAGCTAAGATCCCACATGCTGCGCAGCCAAAGAAATGTTTTTCGAAAGTTATATTCCTGTGTTATTGAATTTAGTGGTTTAGATTTTGTTTTAATGTTAAGAAGATTTCAGTTTCTTTACCAGGAACAAACAAAACATAATGTAAAAATAGTTTCCCAGAAACGATGTCCATCATTCTCTTCTTCCCTTTCTCCCGCAGACTGGTGTTTCATCTTGACAAGCTCTCTGTTATTCCATAGGAAAGCTGTCTGGCTTGGAGGTTGCAATCCCAGGGAATTTTTCATCACCAGGGAAGTCTCCATCACTACAGAGGGATCAAGGGAGAAGTCAGTCCCTGGTAAGTGAGATGCTCCCCCTAAAGACCAACACAGCAGTCGTGTACCTTTCAAGGGGTTCAGGGGCAAGCTGGGCAAGGCATTTCTACTAACTCTTCTTAAGGACCATAGACAGTGCCCTATGCTACGAGGTAAGCGGTGACTGTTGTAATTCTCACTGGTGATCATTTCCTGTCACTGATTCTTGGCTTTCTTTGTATTTCATAGGACTGTTATAAGTCCAATACAAAATGAGTCTTATTTTTAAAACACTGAAATCTTTTACAAAGCCTAGCATTCTCATCTAGAGTCCTTTCAATTCTCCCCACTTTCCTGAGAGGCTAAGAACACTTCACACCATGAACTAGGAGAGGGGGTAGAGCCCTTTCTGATGAAATGTATCAACAAAGACAGAGTCTTAGCCTGCTTGCTCTCTGGACAGGCTCTCGGACCACAAGGTCTTAAATCCTGGTATAAATGAAGGAAGTGAGGACAGTTCAACTGGCACTCTCATAACAAGAGTTCTGAAACACCTTCCAAAGAGACTATAGCAGTAGATGAGGGAAGGGAGTGCCACAGTGTGGTATAGTACAGGGGGAGTGATCGGCTACAGCAGTGAAAAATGTGGTACCTATTGGTGTGCTCTCGGGGTTCTTGTACATGTAGCATAGATGACCTTTACAGTGGCCCTCCCACCTTCCCTCCTGCATGAGGTGTTCTTTTCTTTTTTTTTTTTTTTAAATTATGTTTATTTATTTATTTATTGTTTGAACTTCTTTATTCTACGTATTTATTTTTTTGGCTGCACTGGGTCTTCATTGCTGTGCACGGTTTTTCTCTAGTTACGGCTAGCGGGGGCTACTCTTGGTTGCGGTGTGCGGGCTTCTCATCGCGGTGGCTTCTCTTGTAGCGGAGCATGGGCTGTAGGCGCGTGGGTTTCGGTAGTTGAGGCTCACGGGCTCTAGAATGCAGGCTCAGTCGTTGTGGCACATGGGCTTAGTTGCTCCACGGCATGTGGGATCTTCCCAGACCAGGGCTCGAACCCGTGTCCCCCGCATTGCATTGGCAGGCGGATTCTTCACCACGGCGCCACCAGGGAAGCCCTAGGTGTTCTTCTATAGAGTCTCAAAACAGAGGGCACTGAGCGAAGGTAGTGGTTATTAAAGGCTCAGGATCTAAATTCTACCTGTCTCTACACCACTTCCCAGCTGTCGATTTGACCCCATTTTTGAACGCCGACCTCATTCTTCAACTTTCTCTGCCGTTTGTATACTCACCTTGAAAACTTGTTTCTGTGATGCGTTGAGCAGGCACAGGGTGGCAGATTGCAGAGGGGGAAGCTGGTGGTCGGATATTTGTGGGCTGAGTCTCCTTTAGTCCCATTCCCATTTCTGGTTGCACAGAGGCCCTACTTCCTGTGTGTGACACAGAGCCATAGGATTTCAGGCAGGAGCCAAGTTCTCCATACAGTAAAGACCCCAGTGTGCCTTGGTTATAGTAATCTACCTGGCTTCCTTCCTGGTAGGGGAAGTGACAGGCGGCTATGCCCCTGATTTGGAATCTGAGACGGTGTTCCCTGAGCAAGGCTGGCAGAAAGCGATGGATAGAGAGGGACCATGTTATTGGCGTCTGAAGTTTTATCATACTGGGCTGCCATAAACACGGAGGAAGCAGCTGTGTGCCGGTCAGTGAGTGCCAGAGTAAAGTCTCCGAGTGAAGAAGAATTCTTTTCCGTGCTTCCTGTGATGTCCCACTCAAGAACACCTGGATAGGAAGGAGCTGAAGTGGAGATCTGGCTGTGGGTCAGTAACTCCAGATAACGTAGTCGTGCTAGAATGTTGGTAAAGGTAGGCACTACCCATGAGTGTCTGGAAAGAGGCACCGGTAGCCGATGCCGAATTGACCGCATGAGCAGGGACTCTGGAGAAGTTGCAGACGCTTCGTGTTAGGGAAGTTGCATTGCTACAACAGATTTTTAAGCAACAGAGCAATCCAGCCAAGTTTATATTTTAGAGAGAGAACATCTTCCATGTGGAGGATCAGTTGAAATAGAAGAGATTGTTAGAATTGAAGGGCGGTAGTAATCCAGGCAGGAGATGACGAATGCCAGACACCACCTAGTCACAGACATAGCTTTTGCAGAGATCAGCTACATGTTGTTGTTTTTTATTTACTCTCTCATATAATTTTTTTTAAGTCCTGGACCACAGAATACTGTGGCATAGTTGGAAAAATCTGAGACTCGATTCTAGTCTTTTTTCTGTTTGCCTGCTGTGCAGCTTGGGCTTACGTCTCAAGCCTTACTTTTTCATTGTGAAATAAGAACGGTGCTACTTACCCCGAGAACTCCACAGGCACATAGACCCGTGGCGTGTGAGGAGCAGTGAAGGAGAGAAGGAATGGAAGAGCTTTGGGGGACCCCAAGAGCCCTTCAGAAACCGTTTGTTCTTTTTAATATTGAGCATTAAACTGAAGGCATTCCATTTGTTTCACTCAAAAATAAATTCTATTCTTCTGATAGCCTGTTTTTTTTTTTCCACTCCCTTTTTCTATAGTCAGATCAGTTCCTGATGGGCATTCTCCAGTCCACACTATTGCATCTGATTGGAGGCTATGCAAAATTTCCCAGAGACAATGAATTTTGACTGTATAGTAGTTAATTCTTTATTGTATGTTCCTGCAAAAACACTCTTTTCTTCAGAGTTTTTCCTTTTCAGGATAGTGGTAGTGTTGTGGTAACTAATAAAGGCTACTCTTCAGAAAATTGTATAACTTGTTTTTAGTGTCTCTACTTCGCTTACTTAATTCCATATTCCCTCTTTTCTAGACAGACTTCTTGGTGTCCACTGTACCCATGGTTTCAACAGGACTGGCTACCTCATGTGCAGGTGAGTTGCCAACCCCAAGAGGCAGAGCATGTGTAAATTGTTCTGTTTACAATAGTAATGTAAGCTAATGTAAGCTGAATGCAAAAAATGCAGTCAGAGAAGTGTATGAAGTGGAAGGCAATTTTGCCCCCTACTCCGATGTTACCACCAGTAATAATTTAGCACATATTTTTTCAGACGTAAAAAATGCAGATATAAGCATATACAATGGTCCCTTGGTATCTGCAGGGGGATTGGGTTTAGGACTCCCCATGGATCCGAAAATCCTCGGATGCTCAAGTCCCGTATGTAAAATGGTGTAGTACAGTCGGGCTTCCGTATCTGCAGGTTATGGAACCGTTGGATATACAGAACTGACTGTACCTGTGATTTAATGGTATAGTGTTTTAGACATTCTGGTTTATAATTTAATATATGGAGGACATCTTCCTCTGACAATATTTGGAGACCTCATTCTTATTTATTTATTATTCTTTTTTTTCCTCCAAATTTGCTTTATGTAGTTGGATATAAATAAATGAGCACAAACTTAAGCAAGATACATGTAACAATTTAATAGAACCTGAGACTCGAATTCTTTCAGTGTTTCTCAAACTCATCATGGGGCTCGTAAGAAAAGTAACCAACATGGATACTACTACAGTTGAATGTCAAATCTTTAAGTGCTTATGACATACTAAATTCTTGTATAATGCACTTATGAGGAACCCTTCAAGAGACTTGTGTTTTGTATGTAGCAAAAAGTGTTACGAGTCAAATATTCAACTCAATATAAAATAATAAGAAACACTTCTGATTTGTTAGGTTGAGATTGCTTCTCCTTTTACTAATGAATGATTTTTTTAGCTGTAATATCACTGAGCTGAACAAATATGTCACCTTGGAGTACATAAGGAAAAATAAACACATGCTGAATGGGTAAAACATTACAACTACATCTTTACTAGACCATCTCTACTAACACTTCAGAAGCTTAGAGATTCAGAGTGTTCTTACGTTAATTGCAAGAAAAATAGAAAGAGAGAAATTCCTTCTTTTTTGAGATCACAGCTGTGAAGTCGTGATTATATGAATTCTTCATTTGTGTGCAAAACATGAAACACATTTCTCTTAATTCTCCCTGCTTAGAATTGTCAGTCAACTAGCGGGACTTTCCTTCCAAGAAACAGAGACTGAGATGTGTTTTATATAACTTCAGTAACCTCAGCACTACAATAAGAAGACATGCAGTATCCTTTTGCTGTGCTTCAAGACAACAGGGAAGGAGGTCACAGGAAAGAAGAAATCAAAATTGTTACAACTGAGAAACTGAGAAACGAAACTCATAAGAAAGGGTAATGTTAAACCCCACTTTACTAGAGTTAGTTTCTGGACACATTAGCTCATTTTTTTTATAGAAGAGGGACAGTGAATCTCAGTTGGCTTACAAGCTAGGAGATCACTTTGAATTCTGCATTTCTTAACTGCAAACAGATATAGCACCTGTAACAGGTTATAACTGGTTTTCAGCTGGTTTTCAAGCACAGAGCCAGCCCCAACAGTAATAGTACACTATTTAAAAAGACCTAAGGCAATGAATTCCATTTCCAGTGGAAAGAAAGAATCGTATGGTCTTGGACAAACAATTCTGATGGTTTACTTAACAGTCACTTAGTAGTTCTTCCTTGCTCATAGAACTTTATGACTTTTTTGAGGAGTGAAGCATTCAGCTTGAGTGGATAAATCCTTGTTAGGCTAAGACAATCATTATCATATCCCTCTTTGCCGTGAATTGTCTTATGAATGGTCATATCAATCTGTTTTGGCAAATGAGTAATTAAGGGAAGGCTGTTGTTGTGCTTATGAGAATGATATTTTTCTCTGACAAAAGATAAATAGGCATTAGGAAAATGACCATTTGGGCTCTTTTTCTGCTTCCTCCTTGTTTTGTGAGAATATGATATTTGGTTTTACAGCAGCCATCTTGTGCCCCTGAGATGATCATATGCCAATAATGACAAATGGTAGATTAGAAAGAACCAGCAAAGACAGAAAACAGCAACATCAATAGTAACAACAATCACAGCAAAAGAACAATGGGACCTTAACTTGTGGAGTTCCTAGAAAGTAAAAAATAAGTGCTCTATGTTTATTCTAAAACAAAAAAAGAACTATGCAAACCAGCTTAAAACTCCTTTTTTTGTGCCAGTGTTCTAAAATGTGGCTTTTAATAAAACCTTGACCCAAATGCCAGCAACTTCAGAAAAGAATTTGGGTAGGGGGAAGAAGAAAGTTATCTCACTTAGGAAAAACAACCACTATCTTTATCCTAATCTTTGACACACAATTGAAACATATATAGCTGCTGTAACACTTTACACAATTCCTATGTACTGGAGGAATAACAAGATCTAAATAACAATTATATTTTTCAACACTGGGTGAAGGCTTTACATAAAAATACCATCCTACTTTTTCCCCCTAAATTTCTAAAATATCACGTGCTTTTCCCCAACATCTGCAGCCGTTCAGGAATTTTTAGGAAACTTTCATGCATGATCTTAATTCCTAATCCCTGGCTCTTTGGGCTCAACGACAAAAGATCAAAACCACCAAAAATGATGGTTCACTTGAAGTCAGGTGAGAGACACTGGCTCAGTTAGTCGCGTAGGACAAAAGCAGTGCTGCATCAACTGTCTCCATGCAGGAGGGGCACGTGAAGGATCTCATCAGCCAGTCATCTGTACAGCCCAGGTGATCTGCATACACAGCAGAAATCAAATTGGGTTCTCATAAACAAAGTGCATCATACAGATCACACACTCCCCGATCTTTTTTTTAAATATTTGTTTTATTGTATTTATTCATTTATTTGGTTGTGCCGGGTCTTAATTGCAGTCGGTGGGCTCCTTAGTTGTGGCATGCAAACTCTTAGTTGCGGCATGCATGTGGGATCTAGTTCCCTGACCGGGGAACGAACCCGGGCCCCCTGCGTTGGGAGTGTGGAGTCTTTAGCCGCTGCACCACCAGGGAAGTCCCCCGGATCCTTTTTTCTGATCCATTTCTTCCAGGGTCATAAACTCCTTCAGGCTGATGCTGTATGAGGCTTATTCTTTGAGCTATCCTAATTTGCTCCTCTCAGCTGAGGTGCTAGGCGAGTCTGACTAGGTGTTGGATGAGAGACCAAAACTGGAACTTGATCCAGATATGGCAGCAGCAGCTCCTGATCCAGCTCCGTCCCCTTGCCAAAGCTAGCCCAGTCGGACTGAGACTTGTGAGGCAGGGAGATGTCATCCGAAGTGGGGGACTTAAGGCAGTTCCCCATCTTCCGGGGCTTGAGTGTGTGATCTGTGTGCTCTTTTGACAGTCTCCCAACCTCATTCTTTTTTTTTTTTTTTTAAATTAATTAGTTTATTTATTTATTTATTTTTGAATTTTTAAAATTTATGTATTTTTTATACAGCAGGTTCTTATTAGTTATTTTATACATATTAGTGTATATATGTCAATCCCAATCTCCCAATTCATCTCACCACCACCGACCCCCGCCCTGCCCCGCGTTCCCCCCTTGATGTCCATACGTTTGTTCTCTACATCTGTGTCTCTATTTCTGCCTTGCAAACCGGTTCTTCTGTACCACTTTTCTAGATTCCACATATATGCATTAATATACAATATTTGTTTTTCTCTTTCTGACTTACTTCACTCTGTATGACAGTCTCTAGGTCCATCCACGTCTCTACAAATGACCCAAGTTCGTTCTTTTTTATCGCTGAGTAATATTCCATTGTATATACGTACCACATCTTCTTTGTCCGTTCATCTGTCGATGGGCATTTAGGTTGCTTCCATGACCTAGCTATTGTGAATAGTGCTGCAGTGAACATTGGGGTGCATATGTCTTTTTGAATTATGGTTTTCTCTGGGTATATGCCCAGTAGTGGGATTGCTGGGTCATATGGTAATTCTATTTTTAGTTTTTAAGGAACCTGCATACTGTTCTCCATAGTGGCTGTATCAGTTTACATTCCCACCAGCAGTGCAAGAGGGTTCCCTTTCCTCACACCCTCTCCAGCATTTGCTGTTTGTAGATTTTCTGATGATGCCCATTCTAAGCGGTGTGAGGTGAGATACCTCATTGTAGTTTTGATTTGCATTTCTTTAATAATTAGTGATGTTGAGCAGCTTTTCGTGTGCCTCTTGGCCATCTGTATGTCTTCTTTGGAGAAATGTCTATTTAGGTCTTCTGCCCATTTTTTGATTGAGTTGTTTGTGTTTTTAATAGTGAGCTGCATGACCTATTTATATATTTTGGAGATTAAATCCTTTGTCTGTTGATTGGTTTTGTTTTGTTTTTTTTAAGGCTGCATTGTTCCTTTGCTTACTGATGAACATGTACAAGTCAGAAGTTTTTGATATTATAAAACATCAAAGTAATGAACATTCCTGTGTGAACATCTTTGAATATATATGCTTTGTCTCAGTTAACTTCACTCAGAATGGGACTTCTGCATCAAGGAGTTTATGCCCTTATGCTTTTTGTGGGTGTTGCTATACTGTACCAATGTATGGTTGTTCATGCAGGAAATACTTATTGAGCATCTGTTATGTTTAAGCACTGTGCTGGGTGCTAGCAAAAAGACTTGTGAAATTTTGTGAGTGAAGAGACTTGACCTGCCCTTTGTGAATTCTAGCAGTCCAGAGAGGGAATAGATATTCAAGAATCATACTCTGCATGTAGAATTACAACTCTGACAAGTGCCAAGGAGAGGGACATGGTACCATGAGAGCATATTTTAGGGAGGATTTGATCTCATCATGGAGATTAGAGAAGGTTTAGGGATGTTTCAGCTGATATCTGAAGGATGAGTAGGTATTAACCAGATAGGGACGTTGGGGAGAGATTTCTGAGCATAAGGAATAGCAAAAGACCCTATAAGAGGAAAGCATATGCTGTGTTGGAGGAACTGGCCAGGAAGGTGGGGCCGTTGGGGGAGCATGTCATTATAATGGAGCTGCAAGTGTGGGTAGGAGCTCGATCGTGCAGGCTTCTGTTTAAGGTTTCAGACTTGAAGAGTAATAGAAAACCATTGAACTTTTTTTGTTGAAGGTGAGTGTGTGGAACCTACCCAATTGCATTTTCAACCTATCGTTTTGCTACCGAGTGGAGAATACACTGCAGGGAGAAAGAGTGGAAGCGAGGAAACAAGTTAGGAGGAGCCTTGTGTAGAAATTGGGCATAATGGTGGCTTGGACCAGGGTATGGTGGTCATTTTGGTGGAAAGATGTGGACAGATTCTAGAGGTATGTAGGCAGTATCATTGTCAGCACTGGTGGTGGGTTGAGGATGAGGGTGAGGGAGAAATAGCTGTCAGTGATGGTGATTCCTAAGTTTCTGGCTCCTATGGTTGGTTAGATAGGGTTTTTTAGATATGATGTTAATATTTGTCCTAATTTGTCTTTTGTTATTTGTTGGTTCTTGATGAATACTCTGTCATATTAAGTCTCCTGTTTTTAGTGACCGAAACTGACCGTTGTATGTTATCAGATAACTTTTTAACATCTGCCAGTTTGGTCCTGTATTTTATTCTCTTTCATTTACTAATTAAATTGTTGTATTAATGTAAATAACTATATTAATAGATTTTCTAAAGTTGCGTTATCCTTGCATCCTTGGTCCTTGGAATAAAGCCTTTTTTTGTTTTTTGGCTGTGTTGGGTCTTTGTTTCTATGCGAGCGCTTTCCCTAGTTGCGGCAAGCGGGGGCCACTGTTCATCGCGGTGGGCGGGCCTCTCACTATCGCGGCCTCTCTTGTTGCAGAGCACAGGCTCCAGACGCGCAGGCTCAGTAGTTGTGGCTCACGGACCCAGTCGCTCCGGGGCATGTGCGATCTTCCCAGACCAGAGCTCGAATCCGTGTCCCGTGCATTGGCAGGCAGATTCTCAACACCGCGCCACCAGGGAAACTCGGAATAAAGCCTTTGTGTAGTAGTCATGGTATATATCATTCTTTAATAATTATTGATTAGATATGCTGATATTTTCTTAGGATTTTTCTATCTATATTTGTAAAGCACAATTGGACCTTTTTTTGCAAAAACTTGATTTTCTTTCCTTTTTATTTACAAATGACTCGAATTTTGTTCTTTTGTAGATATTTGATTGATGTAGAAGGCATGTGGCCAGATGATGCAATTGAATGTAAGTATAAGGGTTGTCACTCCTTTTCCCTTGTTATAAAATTTGAAGGTAGAAATGTAAGGGAATTTCTCAAATTTTGGAAAAATAGAAAAGTCTGTAATTCATTTGTTCTGACATACGATAACCTTTTACCAAAAGTTTATAAAGGCATGTATCTGGAAATAGCAAGATATAATAGCCTGAATAATTAGTCAGTGGATTTCAGCATTTTTTTTCTTTTTTAAATTTATTTAATTAATTAATTTACTTTTGATATTATATCCACTGCCCCACCAAGGAAGTCCCTTTTTCTTCCTTCCTTCCTTCCTTCCTCCGTTCCTTCCTTCCTTCCTTCCTTTAAAGCTCCAAGTCATTTAAAATACATGACTTCTTACTAAAAATCTCCAGTTCATGTAACCAAGGGGTTTATAACTTCTCCTTTAAAAGTGATATTCCTGGGACTTCCCTGGTCGTCCAGTGGTTAAGACTCTGCGCTTCCAATGCAGCAGGCCTGGGTTCAGTCCCTAGTTGGGGAGCTAAGATCCCACGTGCTACGCAGCCAAAGAAATTTTTTTCAAAAATTATATTCCTGTATTATTGAATTTAGTGGTTTAGATTTTTTTTTTAATGTTTAGAAGATTTCAATTTCTTTACCAGGAACAAACAAAACATCATGTAAAACTAGTTTTCCAGAAACGATTTCCATCATTCTCTTCTTCCCTTTCTCCTGCAGACTGGTGTTTTATCTTTACAAGTTCTCCGTCATTCCATAAGAAAGCTGCTCGTCTTCTGGTTTCATAAGAGATGGTGAACAGTGGTAAAATATCCAGTTGACCCGAAATTTCTAGGGTACACTTAAGGGAGCGAATGATGGGGTGGAATGTTGGGGCAGAGTGAGAGATACAGATTCTGGTGAGACTGAGAGTCATGCACAAAAATTACTGGGCTGTGGTGAAGGGAGAACAAAACTAAATCAGGTTCCTGCTGGTGGACAGGAAGCCAAAATGAAGAAGAATGGTGCATAGCTGGGCAGTGTAATTAGGCCCCTAAGTGCTGTGTCTTCTGATAGTAATTATGAACAGAAACCAAATAATAGTTACTAATAACATGGAGGTGACCAATCCTTGAGAGCTGAGGCAGAGAGAAGGAAAGATGGCATTATGCCTTGTCTCTGGTTCCTTGAGTTTCCCAGGCTGGTTTGTGACCAATCTTGGGTGAAATCATAACTAAGTCATTTCTGCTAAGGGGATCAGCTTTCGTGGGGTCCTTTCTCTGCACTCTGTCCAATGATAAAGCCCACTGGTTTATGCCTCCTGGAAAACAGTTATTCCAAAGCAGTATAAGTGAAGCATTGATGAAACAGCCATGAAGAACATGTTTCCACATGGCCTCGCACCACCTTTTCAAAGTGCTGTAAAACTTTTTTCATCCAAAAATCAGTAACAGAAAAGGATTGGGATCAAATCCCGTACAAAGGTAGTGTAAGAAAAAAGAGAATAAGGAGCAGAATAGCATCTCTTCAGACAATAAAATCAAGTTGGAAAAGACAGGTCCACAAAACAGATCAAAACTGTAACCTATTATTTCAAAGTGGGCTAAAAGATGTTAGGAAAAACAGTGCGAAAGATGAAAGAACATGGATCGAGGAGGGAATGGGAAGTTATTGTTTAGTGGCTATAGAGTCTCTGTTTGGGATGGTGAAAAAGTTCTGGAAATGGTAAATGCTGATAAATGCCACCTATGGGTGTTTGGTTTTAGTTGATCTTCTTCCATGAAAGGGTTTGGAGAGATTCAGAAACTATGCTGCTGCCTCCATCTTTCTGATGTCCTGCTCAATCTTTTGACATAATTATTTTGAATTTGCACAGTGGTGATGGTTGCACAGCATTGTGAATGTATTTAATGTCACTGAATTGTATACTTGAAAATGGTTGAAATAATAAATTTTGTTTTATGTATATTTTACCATAATAAAAAAAAGATGAAAGAACAGCATAAACCAGAATTAGGTAAGATGATAGAACTCAAGACAGAATTCAAAATAAAAGAAAAAAGTTTCAGAAATGAGGACTAAATTTAAAATAATACAAGAGTGGGGACTTCCCTGGTTGTCCAGTGGTTAAGAATCCACCTTGCAATGCAGGGGATGCAGGTTCGGTCCCTGGTTGGGGAACTGAGATCCCACATGCTGCAGGGCAACTAAGCCCGCACGCCGCAACTACTGAGCCCACGTGCTCTGGAGCCCACGCGCCACAACTGGAGAGCCCACGAGCCGCAAGGAAGAGCACGCACTGCAACAAAGAGCCCACGTGCTGCAACTAATACCCGACACCTCCAAAAATAAATGTTAATTAATTAAATAAATTAAATAAAATAATACGAGTGAATGAACATAATGGATAATGCCTTAAGAGAAACAAACAAGAAGAGGAAAAAAAATTTTTTAATCAAAAAGACGATAAAAAGAATTTTAGAGAAATGGCAAACATAAAAGATAGGCAAAAAAGAGTCAGGACAGCTCTGAAAAGAGAAATAGAAATACGTATAAGGGGCTTTCCTGGTGGTGCAGTGGTTAAAAATCCTCCTGCCGGGCTTCCCTGGTGGCGCAGTGGTTGAGAATCTGCCTGCCAATGCAGAGGACACGGGTTCGAGCCCTGGTCTGGGAAGATCCCACATGCCGTGGAGCAGCTGGGCCCGTGAGCCAAGATTACTGAGCCTGCGCGTCTGGAGCCTGTGCTCCGCTACAAGAGAGGCCGCGATAGTGAGAGGCCCGCGCACCGTGATGAAGAGTGGCCCCCACTTGCCACAACTAGAGAAAGCCCTCGGACAGAAACGAAGACCCAACACAGCCATAAATAAAATAAATAAAAATAAACATAGACTAATCATTAAAAAAAAAAAAAAAAAAAAGAGGCCCGTGGAGGTCGTGGGAATTTGAGCTCTCATTTGAAAAAAAAAAAAAAAAAGAATCCTCCTGCCAATGCAGGGGATATGGGTTCGATCCCTGGCCCAGGAAGATCCCACATGCCGTGGAGAAGCTAAGCCCGTGAGATACAACTAGTGAAGCCCACGCGCCTAGAGCCCGTGCTCGGCAACACGAGGAGCCACCGCAATGAGAAGCCCGCTTGCCGCAACTAGAGAAAGCCTGTGCACAGCAACAAAGAGCCAAAGCAGCCAAAAATAAATAAATAAATACATTATATATATATATATATATATATATATATATATATATATATATATATATATAGTATAAGAATCTGTTATACCATAAAAGTGACATTTCAAATCAGTGGGACAGATTAGTCAATAAATTGTGATACATAAATGTTGGGGTATAAGTATTTCTCTGGAAGGATCCACAGCACGGCCAAAGCAGATGTCTCTGAGGAGGGAAATGTGTGGCTGGGGAACGTGGGGAAAAGGGTCACTTTTCATTGAATACCCTTGTGTACCTTTTCTAGTGTTCTGTCATGTGAATCTATTACCTCTGAAGTTTGCCTGAGTTCAAACCCCAGTTCCCCCAATTGCTAGCTCTTAATCTTGGGCAAACTCTTCACACTCTCCAAGCCTCTTTATCTGTGCAATAAGGTCAGTAACTTAGCCTGGTGCTGCCTGGCACAGAATAAACTCTCAAAAAATGGACATTATTAGTGAAAAAAACCCAAATGCCCATCAGTGGATGAATGGATTTTTTAAATGTGGTGTATATGTGAAATATTATACAGCCATAAAAAGGAATGAAGTACTAACACATGCTACGACATGGACGAACTTGAAAACATTATGCTAAGTGAAAGAAGCCAGAGACAGCGGTCACATTTGTATTATTTCATGAACTGTCCAGAAAAGGCAAAACCATAGCGACAGAAAGCAAATTAATGGTTGCCAGGACTGAAGGAAGAGGGGATGAAGAGTGCCTGCTGATGCTTAAGGGGGCTTCTTTTTGGGATGAAAACGTGATGGGTTAGATGCCGGTGATGGTTGCATAGGCTTGTGGATGTACTAAATGACACTGAATTTGCAGTTTCAGAAGGTGAATTTTATGGCATGTGAATAACATCTCAAAAAAATAATTTTGAAACTGAAAATTGCCCATTTTCCCATAGTCACTATCCACTGTCTCCATCTCTCCCTTCTCCCCACTGGATTCCTTTTCACGCCCACCCCTGCCACTCTCTCCCATCGTCACTCCCTCGAGCTGCCCCACGAGGCCTCCCAGGGAGCCTCTGAACCCCTGGGCGCCTGCGTCCTGTGGCTGTTGCAGCTGCTGCCCAGTGCGCGTGCCCCCACCACTCTCACCCGTGAGAGTGGACGCTTGCGTCGGATTTTTTCTCATGCGTTTCAGTTGATGGTGATGCTTACAAAAGGCGGCACGTGCCCTGCTCAATGGAGGAAGCCCCTCAAGTTAATATTTAGGCCCCTCCAGAAGTTTGATCTCGTCCACCAGTAACGTCAGGATGCTGTGCTCTGAAAGCCAGCTTGGCCGCCTACGGGCATCTGCAAATACAGAGGACTTCAGAGGCATTTGGGCCTCAAATTGAGTCCTTGTACCTCCACATGGGATGTGACCTCAGCCCTTTGCTGCACCTCTGTAAGTGAAGTGGCACAGGAATACCGGCCTTGCCTGTCGTTGCCAAGGTTAACTGAATAGTGCATTGGCTCCCCTCGTGCTTACGTGTTGAGAACATCGTGATTTACATACCAAGCCCTATTCGTGGGCCTCTTGATGCAGCAGTTCCGTTGGCTCTGCCCCTGTCGTCAGCTGCCCCTAGGATAACTGTGAGCCCTAGCCACTTCTCTGGTAGATTTCCCTATTCCCCCACTATAATCACACGTGAATAAGGCAACTCAGACCTTTCAGAGATGTGTCCTGAACCTCTTGTTTTCTGAAATACCTATCTGGTGGTTGTGAGACTGAAGGCCAACGTCCCCAAGAGACTTTTTCTATTTCTCCTAGTCAAGCTAGACTCATCTTCTGTCCCCTTCAACTCTCCTCAAATTGTGTTCTTTCAACCCAGACCTCTGACCCTGCTTTTTACTTCTGCCATTTCATCCTCACTCCTGCTTCCTTTCCTAAATCCATACCTCTCTGTTGGCCTTCCTAGCCCTGGGCCAAGTTCCTTCCTCTTTCCTCAGTTTTTACCCCTTTCCTTCATTCTCCCATCCAACTTTCAGTCCTTCCTTTCTCACGCCCCAGTTAGCAGCATCTCAAAATTCTTAAGGTTTATTACTCATCTAGTCATTGTATTCCATTTACTTATTCAGTTCTATACCTATCTTACCTATGTATGGAAGAACAGCTGGTAGCCAAGGTGGCACCGAGAATCCCAGCAGCTCTCACTTGACGTATCTGTAGTAGTCAGCAATTTCCATTTCTTTTTCCCTCTCAGTGAAAAATTGCAGCTTCCCCGAAGAGGTGTATCTGGCAGCATTCTCCCGTTGTTGTTGAGCCCGCCTCTTCATGGCCTCTCGCTCTGGCCTCTGCTCTTGTTCGATGGGCTTTGACATGACTGGCTCAGGCACATTGGGTTCCCTCCATGGAATTCGTTGCTTGCTGAAGTTTTGGCGTAGAAGTTGGGCTTGGAGCTTGGATGGGGACTGGCGCTTAGTCCCAGCAGGGGGAACAGGCTCCCGCTGGAGAGAAGCGCAAGATGAAGTTTTGTAGGGTGCAGGCCTAGGAGCAGCAGACTGAGGGGACACTAGGCTGGGTATGGTTGGTCCAAGCCGGTTGGGTTGGGTTGGTCACAGTTGGCTGAGCTGGTTTGGCAGGACCTGGCAGAGAGGTAGGAACTGGCTGGGATGAATTGACTGCAGCACGTTGAGCTGAGTCAGTAGAACCAGGCTGGGCACGGTAAGCCCCAGCAGGCCGACGTGAGGCCAGAGACTGTGGCCTCCGAGGAGCGGGTCGAGCTTGAGGCTTGTCCCAGGCAGAAAAAGGCAGAGGTATCAACTTGACCTTCCCAGGAGGAGGCCGCTCATACTGGGATGGAGATGGACACTCTGTTTCAGCACTGCTGTCTGGTTTCTGGGCTTCGACTTGAGTTTTCTCAGCACTCTTCCCCTCACGTGGGGTATGCCGCCATGGCTGGATAGCTGGGGGTGGCTGGGGGTCTTTGGGGTTGCTTGAATTTCCCAAGAGCCGACAGGAAGAGAGCCCAGTTTTCGTCTCATTCTTCCTCCCCAGCGCATGAAGAACCTTCACAGACTCCAGCATGCGCATGCCAAGGGAGGTTCGAGGCTTTTGCAAGCTCTCTTGGAGAAGCTCAGTTTGGTGTTCCTTTCGCTTCGTGTTGGGGATTGCTGGCTTCTCTTCTGCCTTGACTTTGTTCCCTGACTGCTTGTTCTCTTCAGCCTTGTTTCTTCCTCTGGTCCTTTTGGTCTTTTCCTGCCCGTGGCTCTTAGTTTTGCTGACCTTTCTGGATGCAGCTTTCTGAGGTTTGCCTTGCGAGTGCTTGGCCGTGTTCACAGGAGCCCTGTCACTGACTGCAGCATTGCATAGAACCACTTCTCCCCCTAACAGGCACTCTGGATTCTTTGGCTGGCTTTTGGCCTTGGGAGCACCACTGATAGGCTCAGAGGCTTTCTGTTTGTTCTTCCTGGGTTGATCAGAGGGAACCTTTACGACACTTGGCTTTTCCTGCACCTGATTCACCTTAAAGGCTCTGGTATCTTTGGCTTTGATCCCGTTGGAACCTTGGGATTGATCAAGATCTTTCAAAGAACTAAAGAGCTGGGGAAGGTGAATATCCTCCGCCAGTGTAGTCATGTCTGCAAAACCACTGCTAGATTCGATCCCATTTTCAAGTGTCCCTAGGTCCTGACGACTCCGGCTGTTCTTTCCCAGATCAGCATTTTCAGAACCAGGCTGCTCCTCTTGGCTGAGGGGATCGGTGCAGGCCAGCGGCTGGTGAATATCAGGGATTCCTAAAGGGCGTAGTGGAGGATCTTGGTTCTCTGTTGGGATGTGTTAGGCATCCAGAATCTTTGAAAGCTTGGTTTTAGTATCATCCACGTTCTTACTCTCTATTTGTCCCTGGCTTGGAGCTGGAGGCAGGGCCAGGAGACGACTGGCACTCTGGATTGGAGCTGTCACTGAGATGTCCCCAAGTTCAGGTGTTGGGTTACTCTTAAGTACCTGAATATTTCTGCTACTGCAGGTCTTGGGGAGTTCTTGAGTTTGTGTCACACAAAATGTCTGGCTTGGAGGTTGCAATCCCAGGGAATTTTTCATCACCAGGGATGTCTCCGTCACTACAAAGGAATCAAGGTAAAAGTCAGTCCCTGGTAAGTGAGATGCTCCCACTAAACTCCAACACAGCAATCATGTACCCTTCAAGGTACATGATTGCTGTGTTGGTGTTTAGGGGCAAGATGGGCGAGGCATTTCTAGTAACTCTTCTTAAGGATCATGGACAGTGCCCTATGCTACGAGGTAAGCGGTGACTGTTGTAATTCTTACTGGTGATCATTTCCTGTCACTGATTCTTGGCTTTCTTTGTATTTCATAGGACTGTTGTAAGTCCAATACAAAATGAGTCTTATTTTTAAAACACACTGAAATGTTTTACAAAGCCTAGCATTCTCATCTAGAGTCCTTTCAATTCTCCCCACTTTCCCGAGAGGCTAAGAACACTTCACACCATGAACTAGGAGAGGGGGTAGAGCCCTTTCTGATGAAATGTATCAACAAAGACAGAGTCTTAGCCTGCTTGCTCTCTGGACAGGATCTCGGACCACAAGGTCTTAAATCCTGGTATAAATGAAGGAAGTGAGGACAGTTCAACTGGCACTCTCATAACGAGAGTTCTGAAACACCTTCCAAAGAGACTATAGCAGTAGATGAGGGAAGGAAGTGCTACAGTGTGGTAGTACAGGGGGAATGATCGGCTACAGCAGTGAAAAATGTGGTACCTATTGGTGTGCTCTCGGGGTTCTTGTACATGTAGCATAGATGACCTTTACAGTGTCTCTCCCACCTTTCCACCTGCATTAGGTGTTCTGTTTTTTTTTTTTTTAATTTGTTTATTTATTTTTTGAACTTATTTATTTTATGTATTTATGTTTTTGGCTGCACTGGGTCTTCATTGCTGTGCACGGGCTTTCTCTAGTTGCGGCTAGCGGGGGCTACTCTTGGTTGCGGTGTGCGGGTTTCTCATCGCGGTGGCGTCTCTTGTTGCGGAGCATGGGCTCTAGGCGCGTGGGCTTCGGTAGTTGTAGCTCATGGGCTCTAGAATGCAGGCTCAGTAGTTGTGGCACATGGGCTTAGTCGCTCCACGGCATGTGGGATCTTCCCAGACCAGGGCTCGAACCCGTGTCTCCGCATTGCATTGACAGGCGGATTCTTCACCACGGCGCCACCAGGGAAGCCCTAGGTGTTCTTATATAGAGTCTAAAAACAGAGAGCACTGAGCGAAGGTAGTGCTTATTAAAGGCTCAGGATCTAAATTCTACCTGTCTGTACACCACTTCCCAGCTGTAGATTTGACCCCATTTTTGAATGCTGACCTCATTCTTCAACTTTCTTGCTGTTTGTGGGGCTTGCACTTTGGCATTTTCTTAAAAGCTAAACATAAACTTACCATATGACCCAGCAATTCCAGTCCTACGTATATATGCAAAAGAAATGAAAACATATGTCCACAGAAAAACTTTTACAAAAATGTTCATAGCAGCATGATTCACGTTATCCGAAAAAAAAAAAAAAAAAAAGAAACAATCCAAATGTCCAACAACTGGCAACTGGATAAACAAAATGTGGTAGAGCCATACAATGGAATACTAACCAGCAATAAAAAGGAGTACTGGTACACACTATAACAAGGATGAATCTTGAAAACATCATGCTAAGAAGCTAGATGCAAAGACTAGATATTATATAATTCTATTTACATGAAATGTGCATAAAAGGAAAAAGGCAGATTGGAGGTTGTCTGGGGCTGGGAATGTGGATTGATTGCAAACAGGTATAAGGGACTTTTCTGGGTAACAGAAGTGTTCTAAAACTGGATTGTGGTGATGATTGCACAGCTCTGTAAATTTACTAAAAATAATTGAATTGTATACTTAAAATGGATGTATTTTATGGTATGTAAATTAAACTTCTATAAAGTGTTTTAAAAATCTCTGTAAAGATATGCAAGAACAAGTCACACTGAGTAGCTCTGGAAAGGAAAGATGGGTGCCTGGGAAACGGGAGAGGGAAGACACTTTATCAAATACTCCTTTATATATTTTTAATTTTGTACCATGTATTATCAGTTTAAGAAATGAGAATAAACAAAACAAAAACTTACAAGGAAGAGTGTGGCAATAAAGGTTTAATGGCTTTGGTGAGTTCAATAGGAGTAAAACATATGTTAGGCCATAGAAATGTTCTAGCTTACAGAAAGGAAGATGATAAATCCTCTGTCACCATCTGAAGCACAACATGCTTAGTTCAAAGGGACATGCTTAAAAACAGGATGTCAACAAATAGACCCAGAAGCTGTCAACTTAGGAAAGGGGAGTAGAAAGGATGACCTGTGAGAAATGGTTCAAAGAGTGAAGACCTGAGGGAAAATACTTCAGGGAAGGAAGTGGGGACCTGAGAGGTAGAAGATGAGGTCTCTTTTGTGCCTTCAGAGAGCAGAACTGGAAGCAGAGCCAGGAAATCTAGTACAGGCAGATTTTGGATCTTTTTAAGTTTTAAAACCTTTGCCAGCTGGAGCCTTAGACAAATGAAACAAGTTGCCAATGAGCGGCAAGCGAGTGGTGGAGCTGTTGAAGCAGAGGCTGGAGCACCCTGTGGAGCAGAGGCAGCGGAAGTGTTTGACGGTCCCTTCCGAGAACGAGTCTGAGAACCTCTGGCACTTCCAGAGGACATGGTATGCACCGCTGGGTGTAAAGCACACACGTTTACATCTGATTAAATGAGGAGCCTTGGTGTGTGTGTTTCTGCTTCTAGTTTCAATCTTTCTGATTCAGTTCATTCCTGCCTATAAAACGGTAAACATTTAAAAATAGAAAATAGTCTAAAAATAAATTCTTTCTCAACAAAATGTATCTAGTTAGCCCTCTAGGATGGTGAAAATCAAAAGGACAGACGACAACAAGTGTTTTCAAGGATGTGGAGAAATGGGAACCTTCACACATTGCTGCTAGGAATGCAAAATGGTAACAATACTTTGCATAACAGTCTGGTAGTTCCTCAAATGGTTAAATATAGAGTTAACCGTATTATCCAGAGTATATCCATTCGTCGGCCTATGCCCAAAAGAGATGTAAAATACGTCCACACAAAAACTTGTACATGGATGTTCACAGCAGCTTTGTTAATAGTAGCCAAGCAGTGGAAGAAATGCAAATGTCCAGTAACTGATGAATAGATAAGTGAAATATGTGCATTCATACAGTGGACTATGATGTGGCCATAAAAAGGAATGAATACATGCTCCAATGTAGATGAACTCTGAAAATATTAAGTGAAAGAAGCCAGTCACAAAAGATCACATGTTGTATGATTCCATTTACATGAAATGTCCAGAATAATGAAATCTATAGAGACAGAAAGCAGATTAGTAACCACAGCCGAGGCAGGGGCTGGGGCAGGGGTGGGAGATTGGGAGAAATGAGTGACTGCTAATGTACGTAGGGTGCTTATGGTAGGTGTTGAAAATGTCTTTAAATTGGGGTGATGGTTGCACAACTCGGTGAATACACTAAAACACACTTAACTGTACGCTTTAAATTGGTGACTGTTATGGTATGTTAAGGATCTCAAGAAAGCTATAACAATGTGTTTATTCATGTACGCAAACTGAAATACATGTCGATTATGAAGCCTTATTTGGAGAAAAAAGCTTCTCGGGCTCTCTGTTCTTACATCTTCTGTTACTGAATCAGGGGTACAAGAACAATGGAAGGTGACCAACAGCGTCATTTCCATTTAACAGTGGACAGTCCGAACAAAAATGTGGGCGCTGGGTATTGTACGTTTGGTGCAGCGCTACACACAGTACGGCTAGCGCTAAGTGCAAACCATCAGAACCGTGCCGTCACGCTACTTTGACTTCCACAGATTCAATCAATAACCACAATTCACAGGTCTGCACTGTGTGTGACAATTTGTGCTGAGGACCCACCATGGGATAGAACATAGAATTGTTGCTGAATTCATTTACAGATGCTGTCGGTAAACCACAACAATCCACTTTCCTTAGTCCGTGGGAGAGTCTCAGGCATTTCCTCTAATGATCTCATCATCCCTTAGCGCCTGGATGTGAATCAACCCACTCTGTTCTCTGCAACTGGGCTTACACATAAAGATGGAAGTGACTACAAGTCAACTCACATTATCAGCTACCATGATTTAAGCTTTCTGTTGCAGAGAGTCTTGAAAGGAGATACACACTGGCTTCTTCTGTTATAATTTCTATTATTGTGAGAGTAAACTCACCTGTTAATGCCTGATTACAACTGGGGAAAAAGTAACTGCCACCATCTCAGAGATGTTTCAGGCTTTTTGTAGTATTTAGTTTAATTAAAATCTAGGTGAAATTCATTCCCGTGTTCATTGATCAGACAAACCATCATAGAGACCCGGGGGGGGGGGGGGGAAGCGCTTTTCAATTAAATAATGACTTTTTAGGTGGAAACTGAGCTTAGGAAAACATCTCTAATATAGGAAAAAGGCTGTATTTTCTTACATCACCTTATACAGCTATTCTTCATGTATGAAGATTGTTAACTGCTGACCTTCTGCCGGCAAGGTGCCTGCTGAAAGATGCTTTTCTTTCAGAAAAATGGGTTTATGCTAATTTATTTATAACCACTAAAGTTTAGGACCAGAGATACACATTGATAAGACAGAGTCAAAATTAGAAATACAGTCGATGGCACCAAAAGACAGTCTTTTCTTGTGAAAAGTTTTTAGATACGCACAGTTCAAACTGGCAACTGGCGTTTCAGTACTAAAACTTACTAGCTCGTCTGCCCCCAAAACAACATTTTGACGTAGATTTAATTCTGAAAGGCAAGATTAGAACTTCTAAAAGCAGGAACTAAGGTGATAACTGTCTATTAGTCACCATCAGAAAATCAGAACTGGTCAATTATTTCTGCAAGTATGGTAGATGATAACTCTAACATATCCTCCCCCTCAAATCAAAAATGCATTGCGCCTGCAGAATGGTCCTCAGAAAATTTCTTTTCATACATGAATGAGTAAAGATTGCAGAGACATAACGAATCTGAATAATGCCAAAATTCCAAGTATGGCCATGAGACTGTAGAGTTAAAATGTAATGGAAGTACTTGTCCATTAGAACCGAGGTCAAGAAACTAACAGGATGGTAAGGTTCCCAGATAGTGGCTGGGTTTGGGGTAGAAAAGAAAGAAAATCAAGAGCTAAAGTCCTCAATTAATATACAGGAAAAACTGGAAGGTTAGCAAATGATCATTAAAATCTTGTAGAGGGTGGTAGAGCTAGATGACTTAAGTCCCAAAGGATTTTCTATCAGGTTTGAAAAATTATGGTCTGGAAGTGACCCTCTCACTCTCTTCTCTGCATTCTCTGAAATCTTTCCTCTTAGCTTTAGTATTTATGAGGACTGTGATCACCTTTTTTACATGGATGGCTCTAAAATCTTTATTCCACTCATGACATACTCATGAGGTCATACGTAGCTATGTTTTTAGATATTTTCACTTGGATGTTTTGATCTAACTTCAACTTTAATCAATAAAACTCCTTCATATTTCAGTCAGAATTAGTTTCCTCTTCCAATCTCTCCATTTTGATAAGGTGTTTGCATAATATTTTAGTTGCTTTGGGTAGAAATTTCAAAAGAACCACGGCTATTAATTACCAAGTCCAAGTGATGAGAGTCCAGCTTAGTTTCTTCTCATAAATTAATTGATGAATATCACTTTCTTATTTAAAAATCTCTGCTGACAATTAGCTAAACATTCGGCAATAAAATTATATCTAGACACACAAAATAAATTCCATGTGGATTAAGTGTTTAAATGCATTGCCCTCCACCCTAAATAAGTATAAAAAAAAAAAAAGGAGAATACTTTTTTATAATCTTGTGGTTGGGGACATCTTTCTTAGCATGGAAAAAAGAAATAAAGAAGTTGAGTACACAACAATGCTATTACACTATTTATACAATATCAATAATGCTCAAGAATTAATAAGAAAAATTCTTCAGAGAAAAATGGGCAAAGGATATAAGCAGCTAATTCTCAAAACAAGAAATGTAAAGAGCAATCTCTGAAACCTAATATTTAAAACATGCAATTTAAAGCAATGAGTTTTTTCACACATTAGATTAGCAAATATTAAAAAGACTGATACTACCCATAGTTGGCAAAGGAATGAAGAAACACATCCTCTCATACTTTTGGTGGGCACATATATTTGTACAGAATTCCTGGAGGGCACATAGTTAGGGGTGGGGAGGTCTACAGATTACTGACAGTCTTTTAAATTTGTATTATTAATGATCTACTTAGAATTTAAAACTTCTTGGTCAATTCTGTTAATTTATATTTTCTTAGAAAATCACCCATCTAATTTCGGTTTTAAAATATATCAGCCTAGGGCTTCCCTGGTGGCGCAGTGGTTGAGAATCTGCCTGCCAATGCAGGGGACACGGGTTCGAGCCCTGGTCTGGGAGGATCCCACATGCCGCGGAGCAACTAGGCCCGTGAGCCACAACTACTGAGCCTGCGCGTCTGGAGCCTGTGCCCCGCAACAAGACAGGCCGCGACAGTGAAAAGCCCGCACACCGCGATGAAGAGTGGCCCCCGCGTGCCACAACTAGAGAAAGCCCTCGCGTAGAAACAAAGACCCAACGTAGCCCAAAAAATAAAATAAATAAATAAATAAAATCCAGCCATTCATATTAAAAAAAAAGAAAAGGAAAAAAAATATATATATATCAGCCTAAAGTTGCATACAGTAATCTTTTTTAAAAAAACACTTCTTTGACTGTGGTTATACCCTTCCATACTATTAGTGTTGATCCTTTTCCTAATGGTCAGAATAACCAGAGATTTGGTCTATTTTTTTTTTTTTTGAAAGAACCAGATCTTGGTTAAATCGATCAATTCTGGGGACTGATTTATAGAATGCTTATTTCAATTATTTCCTAGTTGAGTTTGTTGAACTAAAATATCATTGAAGGCTATACGTTTTCCTCTCATAGATTTAGTCACATCCCGTAAGTTTTGGATATGTGCTTTTACTGTCATTAATGAAAAAATTTCTATAATCTCAATTTTTAGTTCTCCTGTAGCCCAAAAGCTTAGAATGTTTTAAAATGTTTATTTAAGGAAAAAGTTATAGTTGTTAAATTCCAACCTTATTGTACTGTGGTTAGAGAATATAAGCTTAGCTAGAAATGTTCTACTTTGCGGATTTATCAACATTTTGCCTAAATGTACAGTTAATTTTTGTAAATATTCCGTGGGCATTTGGAACAACTGGTGGATGCTGTGTTTTGGGAATAAAGTTTTCTATAGATACTTTAAATCAAACTTCTTAATATTGCTATTAAAATCTTCCATATCTTTTATCTGTTATATGTCAAAATCTGATAAAAACAATGAAAATATCCCATTCTTGTACTTTTGTCACGTTGTATATTGTAATTATGTCTGGATGAACATATGAATGCACTCTGGTTGAAAGCACAGCAGTAATTTTGGAAGTGTCTGAAAGACTCTTTCTTCCCTTGGAAATTACGGAGTGGAGATAGGGTAGATTCTCAAGACAAGTAACATTTAATTAGAAATGACCCCCAAACCCTACCTTTCCATGGTATAGAAACTTGTATTTCTAATCCGGAAAAACTATAAATTATTGGCAGAAAGGTGGAAGTATAGGAATTTTCATGCATTGCAGGTAGGAATATAGACTGGAAATTAATTTGGTACTAATGTAGAAAATTAAGTATACATATAGCTTATGATCCAAGATTTCCACTTCTGGGTCTGTGCAACAAAGGTAGTCTCACAAGGTCCATACGGCAATATGGACAAGGATGTGCACTGCTGGTGTTTTGCCTTGTTGGGAATTGACGGCGACCTGGGTGTCCATTACAGGGAAAGTGCATAGGTAAATTGGTAGATGCGCTCCATGGAGTACTATGCAGTGATCAGAAACCTGAATTAGATGTATGTATAGCAATGTGATGAATCTTAAAAATACAAGCTTAGTGAAAATAACAAAAATAATGACATACCTTTTATATAAATTGAAAATACATGACAACACAGAATACATATTTTGTAAGAACTCTTGTAAGCCAAAAGATATTTACATAACAAGGCCAGTTCCGACGGGAGGACAGGAACGAGGATGGGATATGGGAATGAAATTTTAAAAAGAGAGGCCATGAACCTAGGAGTGTACTTAACTCAACTCTTGGCAGCTGAAGTTAAAAAAAATTTTTTAACTTTATCTTGGCATAGAAACTGCGTACTAATTCTATGCTTTCGCTCTGCTTCTAGAAGGATTTGTTATGACTAGATTGGAGGTTCAAACAGGTACTTTAGGCAGAAACTAGAACACAATGAAAAGCTTGAGAATTCTCTCTTCCAGCTCATAACTAACGTTTTATGTTTGATCAGTCTGGCTGAGGTCACTTTTTAATTAATGTCACAAAGAAATTTTTATGGTTTCATAGTAGAAAAGATGTGCTTCTTGTTTTAAAAAAACATGAAAAATTAAAAAAGTATAATCCCATAATCTTAAAATAATCTGCTAATATTTAATTTTGATCCAGTCATATAAATACATGTAAATATTATATCTTGCTTTTTACCTCTTAGCATATAATGAAATTTATCCTTGGGTTCCAAGATACTGCTTTGGACTGTTGTTTCTCTCCATATATGTGTGATTGTGAAGAGTGATACGAAATTAGCCTGTTGTATAAAAATGTAAGAAACACTGGTAAACATTTAATTAAATATTACTAAAGCTCTCATTTTATTCTCTCATGGAGGTCTCTTTGTTTGGTAGGTAGTTTGTGTTGTTCATTTGCCCCACTGCTGAAAACGTGGGCAACTGGAAATAATGAGAGGTCAAAAATACAGAGAAAGTATTCATCTTCAGCTTTTTCTCTGTAAACAAAAACTGATAAATATGGCTTCTTTTGTACTGACAGTAGTAAACTATCCCTTTTCTTTGATCCCAGTATACACCCAGACATTGAGAGAAAACGATGGGAAAGGGAGGGGGAAAGAAAGAAAAAACAGGGAGAGAGAGAAAGAGCACAGAGACAAACACAGCAGGAACATGAGAGAAGGAGAGGAGAAAAGGAGTAACCAGAAGAACAAGAGAGATACACAGCAGAGACAGTGAGACAAGAGACAGCATGGGGTAGGGTGGAGGAGAGCACAAGTGCACAGAATGCGGGTGCACAGAGGCAGAGAGAAAGAACACAGAAGCAGACAGGGTGCAAAGACACTGTAATAAGAGAAAAGCATGAACTATAGAGCCTGGGGACAGCCTGCATAGACACAGCAGAGAGAGGCACAGAAAGAATGAGTCAAAGAAAGAGTAGGTGTAATCAAAGGAAGAAGGGAAGAACAAGCAGGCAGTTGCACTTATTCCCTTATATTCACTCTTAACCCCTCAAATGTACATGTCCTGGGTACACATGTTCAGGGAAAAAAAGCATTAGCATATCTAAGGAAACCTGGGTTAAAGATAAGATAGGCAGTTCAAAAAAGAAGAAATACGGTCGATCAACACACAAAAGAAACTAAAAACTCCATGTGATTAAAGAAACGTGGATCAGGATAGATACCATATTTCTGGCCTATGTGGCAAGTATTAACAGGAATGCTGTTGGCAGGTATTGACCAAAATATTATTGCACATTACTGGTGAACAAATAATTGAATCAACATTTCAGAAGGACAATTTAGTAGTGTGGCTTAAACATTTTTAATGTGCCTACTTGGTAACCCAGAAATTCCACGTTTAGAAATGTTTCTCAAGGAAATGGAAAAATTCAGAAAGATGTAACAAGACTACCCATCGAAGTGCAGATTATGATCAAGAAAATTCCAAAAAAAACTTAAATATCTGTCATTAGGAACTAACTAAATATTATATTTATACAATGGAACCCATAAAGCTATTAACGATGACTACATAAATCTTTATTTACTGCATAGAAAGATGTCTATGATATACTAAGTGCAGAGCTTCAAAACAATATACATAGTATGATTTCATTTTTTTGGACTGTTGTTTCTCTCCGTATATGAACATGATTGTGAAGACTGGTATGAAATTGGCCTGTTTTATAAAAGTGTAAGAAACACTGGTAACATTTAATTAAACATTAATAAAGCTCTCATTTTATGCTCTCATGGAGTTCTTCATTTGATATTTAGCTTCATTAGATTGCAGACCTAATAAAATAGATCCAAGATAGGCAGTAGGTATGTGAATCATAAAATATAAACCTGGAAGCTTATCTGTAATGTTAATCACGACTATTTCAGGATGGTGAGAATTATGGGTGATTTCCAAGGTCTTTTTATTTTATATATTATCTAAACTCTTTATATTTAGTTATCTTTTTACTTTTATACTCAAAAGTAATAAAATATCTTTTTTGACAAAAGTATTTAGTAATAAAGAGAAGAGAGAGATGTAAAGTGGTAGAAGCATCAACCACAGGCAAGCCCTCCACTCCCCAGTCTATGATAAGGAGAGACATAAGCATGGTTCTAGCTGAGAGAAAGGAGCCTACAGAAAAGGAAGAAATCGAATATAAAAGAGAGAGAGAAAACAAAACTGAGAAAACAGATCATGGATTTTAGAAAATATGACAGCACAGAGACCTTAATGAACCTTTTCTTTCATAACTGAAAGACACAAACAAAAAACATCAAAAAGTAAAAAACTAGGGCTTCTCTGGTGGCACAGTGGTTGAGAATCCGCCTGCCAAGGCAGGGGACATGGGTTCGAACCCTGGTCAGGGAAGATCCCACATGCTGTGGAGCAACTAAGCCCGTGTGCCACAGCTACTGAGCCTGCGCTCTAGAGCCCACGAGCCATAACTACTGAGCCCATGTGCCACAACTACTGAAGCCCACATGCCTAGAGCCCGTGCTCCACAACAAGAGAAGCCACCACAATGAGAAGCCTGCACACCACAACGAAGAGTAACCCCCACTCGCCACAACCAGAGAAAGCCCGTGCACAAAGACCCAACGCAGCCAAAATAACTAACTACATAAATAAACAAATTTATCAAAAAAGTAAAAAAATATTCAGAATCTAGGGAACAGACTCAAGTCACACAACAAAATCCCAGAGATAATGTCTAAAGAAACAACTGGGAATAAATATAAGGAGCCACCACAAAGCTCTTCCTACACAAAGGACCATACAGCAGAAGGGTAAAAGGTGAGTCAACAATTCAAAATATCCCACTGGTATCTCAGAAAAGGGACTGAGGTAGTAAGTGGCCCAGGAGAAAGATAAATGTCCCAATTGGAGACACGTTCCCTGTGAAAAAATAGCTCCTTATGTCCTTGCCAGAATGGTTTACTGTATGCCTGCTCTGGCCAGGAAGAAGTCAGAAAAAGGGATGGGAAATAACCTTTTAAGTCTAAATGTCTTAGTTTTATTACTAAGATTTGCTAGAAAAAAATAAGGCCTCAGCCATATCACTGCCCACACAACAATGCTATGAAAGCAGCTGCCAGGTGACTTCTTTACAGTAGTGTAATAGCAAAACCCCAAGGGCATGTCCTATAGAACAAGATACTTTCCTCACCTCCACACTTGATAAGGTGGCCATCAATTTATGAGTTTCAAAACAATGGCAGAGAAAAATGTCACCTACTGTAGCTGTCCAGAGTCCTAAAATCAATTACTATCTTTCTGCCTTTCCCAAACTCTGAGGGGCAAAAGAAATACAAGCCATACACAATGAGCCTTCAAGTTCATGTCCTAGGAAGGGGACTCAAGCAGTATCTTGTAAATAGGTAATAAGGTCATCAAATGTGATCAAATAAATGGTTGTGATCAAATAAATGGCTTCCACAGAACTGTTTTGAGACAAAGGTCATCTGAAAACAAAAGAGAAGGATTTATGAAAATATTCTATAACATTAAAGTGGAAGAAAGGGGGCTTCCCTGGTGGCGCAGTGGTTAAGAATCCGCCTACCAATGCAGGGGACACGGGTTTGAGCCCTGGTCTGGGAAGGTCCCATATGCCGCGGAGCAAAAATGCCAGGGTGCCACAATTACTGAGCCTGTGCTCTAGAGCCTGCGAGCCACAACTACTGAGCTCACGCGCCACAACTACTGAAGCCTGCGTGCCTAGAGCCCGTGCGCCACAACAAGAGGAGCCACGGCAATGAGAAGCTCCCACACCACAATGAAGAGTAGCCCTCGCTCACCACAACTAGAGAAAGCCTGGGCGCAGCAATGAAGGCCCAATGCAGCCAAAAATAAATAAATAAAATAAATAAATTTATAAAGAAACAAGTGGAAGAAAGGAAGGAAAAAAAGAAGGGAAAGAGAAAGAATTTATTTTGCCAGACGGTTTACCCATTTTAGTCAATAAAGAATTTGTACTCTCACTCTAGAGAAAATTTTAAAAGAACATGGACTTAATGAAATGGATCCAAGATAAGCTAGGACAATACAGGGAGACTAAAAGGTAGTTGACAAATTAACACACTTCATCCAAAAATTAATGAATGTCTGCCATGTGTTGGAAAACCAAGGGCAGGTACCAAAGGAAAAAAACTGACAGAAATGAAGGGAGACATAGACAATTCAATAGTAATAGCTGGAGACTGCAATAGTACACTTTCAAAATGGATAGAAAAACTCGACAGACCAATAAGGAAATAGAAGGCTTGAACAACACTATAATCCAACTAGACCTAAAGACATATACATAATACTCCAACCAACAGAAGCAGAATACACATTCTTCTGAGGGCGCATATAATGTTCTCCAGGAGAGACCATGTGCTAGGCCATAAAACAAGTCACAATACATTTACAAATTATACAAAGTATGTTTTCTGACCACAATGGAATGAAACTAGAAATCAATAAGGAAATTTGGGAAATTCAAAAATATAGAGAAATTAAATGGCACACTCTTAACTACCAATGTTCAAAGAAGAAATCACAAGGGCAATTAGAAAATACTTTGAGATGAATGAAAATGAAAGCAAAACATACCAAAACCTTTGGGATGCAGTGAAGACAGAGCTTACAGATATTTGTATCTGTAAATGTCCATATTAAAAGAAGAAAGATTTCGAAACTATAACCTCACCTTCAACCTTAAGAAACCAGAAAAAAGAAGACCAAATAAAACCCAAAGCAGGCAAAATGAAGGAAATTATATAGATTAGAATGAAAATAAATGAATCAGAGAATCAAAAAAAGAGAAAAATCAAAGAAATCAAAAGTTGGTTCTTGGAAAAGGTCAACAAAAATGGACAAATCTTTAGCTAGAATTCACCAAAGGAAAAAAGGGGAAAACTCAAATCATTTACATTAAGAATGAACCCGGGGATGTTACTACCAATCACACAGAAATTAAAAAGGATCATAAGGGAATATTATGAACAATCACATGTCAACAAATTAGGTAACCTAGATGAAATAGACAAATTCCTAGAAAAACAACCTAGCAAAACTGACTCAAGCAAAAATAGAAAACCTGAACAAACCTATAATAAGGACAGAGGCTGAGTCAGTAATCAGAAAACACCCCCCAAAGAAAAGCCCAGGCCCAAACTGGTGAATCCTAAAAAACATTTAAAGTAGAATTAACAACAACCATTCACAAACCCAAAAAACAACATCATCATCAAAACAAAATGAGAAGAAGGATTACTTCCCAATTCTTTCTATAAGGAGATTATTACCCTGATAAAAAAGGCAAAGATACAGTAAAACCACAGACCAATACCCCTTATGAATATAGAAGGAAAATCCTCAACAAAATACTAGCAAACTGAATCCAGCAACACAGAAGAGGGATTATACATTAAAACCAAGAGGAATTTATCCCAGGAAGGCAAAGTTGGTTCAATATATGATTATCAATCAACGTAACACACCATCTTCATAAAGAAAACATAGGATCATTTCATTATACATAGAAAAAACATATGGCAAAACCCAAAACCCTTCCATAATAAAAACACTCAACAAAACAGGAATAGAAGTTCCTCAACCTCATAAAGGGCATTTATAAAAAAAACTCACAGCTAACATCATGCTTAATGACCAGAAAGATTTCTCCTTAAAATCAGGAACAAGACAAGGATACTCATTCTTAACACTTCTATTCAACAGAGTACTGGAGGTTCTAGCAAGGGCAACTAGGCAAGAAAAAGAGATAAATGACATGATATCGCAAAGAAGAAGGAAAACTCTATTTTCAAATGACACAATATTTTATATAGAAAACACTAAGGAACACACAAACACAAATTACTCAAACTTATAACAAGTTCAGCAAAGTTGCAGGAACCAAAATACATACAAAAATCAGTAATATTCCTGTACCACAAGGAAAATTCCCAAAATGAACTTAAGAAACCAATACTAGTTACACTGGTATCAAAAAAAATAAAATACTCAGGGATACTTTTAACAACAGAAGTGCCAAACTACAAAGAAGTGGAACCCACAAACATCGTTGAAGAAATTAAAGATGACCTAAATAAATGGAAAAACACCCCAGTTCATGGATTAGAAGATTTAATATCGTTATGACAGCAGTACTCCCTAAATTTTTCTACAGTTTCAATGCAATCCCTACCCAAGATTCAAGTTGTCTTTTTTTTTTTCTTTTTGGCAGAAATTGACAAGCTGATCTGAATATTCCTATGACCTAAGAATAGATAAAACAATCTTGAAAAAGAAAAAACAAGTTGGAGGAGTCACACTAATTAGACAGTGTGGTAGTGGCATAAAGAGTGACATATAGATCAATAAAATAGGGTTTATAGTCTAGAATAAACCCTTACATTTATAATCAATCGCTTTTTTTTTCATTTTTTAAGTTTATTTTTATTTTTCTGATTTTTTTTTCTTATGATCAATTGATTTTTGCCAAGGGTGCCCAGACAATTCAATGGAAGAAAGAATAGTCTTTGCAACAAATGGTACTAAGACACTGGATATCCACAGGCAAAAGAATAAAACTGTACTACCTCAATGCCACATACGAAAGTTAACTAAAAAATGATCATAGAACTAAAAGTAAGAACTAAATTTATAAAACTTTTAGAAGAAAAAAAAGAGTCAATATTTTGTAACCTTGGGTTAGACAATAGTTTTAGATATGACATGAAAAGCACAAGTGACAAAAGAAGAAACAGACAAATTGTACTTTGTCAAAATTAAAACTTTTGTACCACAAGTAAAATCATCAAGAAAGTGAAAAGGACGGCACAGAATGAAAGAACATGTTTGCAAAACATATCCTAATAAGGGACTTGTATTCAGAATAGACAAAGAAACAGAACTCAGTAATAAAATGACAAATAAGCCAATTTTAAAATGGGCAAAGGATTGGAATAGACATTTCTCTAAAGGTAAACAAATGGCCAATAAGCATATGAAAAGATGCTCAACATCTTAGTCATTAGCGAAATGCAAATTAAAATCATTAAAAAGTGAGATACCTCTTCACACCCATTAAGATAGCTATTATCAAAAGACAGACAACAAGTGTTGATGAGGATGTAGACAAACTGAAATATGATCCAGGTGGGAATATAAAATGGTGCAGCCACTTTGGAAGACACTTTGGCAGTTACTCAGAAGCTTAAACAGAGTCACCATATGATCCAGCAATTCTACTCCTAGGTATATACGTAAGAAAATTGAAGGAACATGTCCACACAAAAACCTGTACATTAATGTTTACAGCAGCATTTTTCATAATGGCCAAAAAAGCAGAAACAATCCACATGTCCAACAACTCATGAATAAACATGTTGTATATGTATTTGAAATACTGTTTGTTACTGTTCATAACAAACAACAAGTACTGATTCCTGCTACAAAATGGATGAACCTTGAAAATATTAAGTAAAAGAAGCCAGACACAAAAGGCCACATATTGCATGATTTGCTTATATAAAATGTGCCCAATGGGCAAAACCACAGATACAGAAAGTAGATTAATGGTTGAAGGCTAGGAAATGACTGTGAAGGGGCACAGGGTTTCTTTTTGGTATGACAAAAAGTTCTGGAATTAGTGGTGACAGTTGTATAACCTCCTCTGAATCTACTGAAAACCACGGAATTGTATACTTTACAAGAATGAATTCTAAGGTATGTAAACTTTGTTTTTAAAAAATCAATAGAGATTGACCAACGCTGAGACATAGCCTGGGAAAGTAAGAAAACTTACATTTTAAAAACCCAACAACAATCCAGGATCCAATAGGGAAAAAATATTAGGGTTGCCTCTGGCACAGAAATATTAATTGTATGTGCCCAGAAAGGGGGAGCAAATCTGACTGAGTTTTGAATTAAAGATTATTATTCAAAAGTTTTGTACCCAAACAAGTTGTTATTCCTATACAAAGGTTACAGAATGATAATCTCAAATTTATAAGAACTGAGGAGATGCTCACTCCTGAACAACTGTTGAAAAATCTAGCTAAATAATCAAATTATTTAAATTAATAAACTCACAAACAGTTACACTGAAAAGACTGATGATATTGACCCCCTTTAAAAAACACATAAAATGGTGATTTTGCTTATAACATGGAAGAAAAATGCTATACTTCTTAAAAATAAAGCTAATCAATACAGTAGTAATACTACCATAATGAGACAACATTCACAAAATTAACGAATGTCGTTATGTTGGGGGAAGTGTGTGTAGGTGGAGAGTGGGGAGAAGTAGGGCAAGTGCAACCAGTTTCTTAATTTTTCATATAATGGAGTCAATAGATACTATTTCATATCTGAGTGGTACATTGAGACAGTGGCTTAAGCATATTTGTTAATTACATGGCTGCTAAGTTAGCCAAAAAACAACTCAAAGAAAATCATATAGCAATAAAAAAAATTGAAAACAATAAGAAATCATTAAAAATGATAAGAAACCCTGAAGAACCAAAACAATTTTGAAAGAGAACAACAAAGTTGGAGGATTCACACTTCCTGATTTCAAAACAGTAATACAATAACAGTGTGGTACTGGCATAAAGATATATAGATCAAGGGACTAGAATAGAGAGCCCAGAAATAAACCTTTGTGCCACATGGTCAAATGATCTCTGACCCTTGACAAGGGGCCAAGACCATTCAACAGGAAAAGAGCAGTCTCCTTAACAAATGGTGCTGGGAAAACTGGATATGCACATGCTCTTAAAAAGAATGACATGGGGGGAAAAAAAAAAGACTGAAGTTGGAGCCTTATCTGACATCGTATACAAAAATTACCTCAAAATGGATTAAAGACCTAAAACCATAACATTCTTGGAAGAACACACAGGGGAAAAGCTTCATGGCATTGGACTTGGTAATGACTTCTTAGATATGACACCAAAAGCACAGGCAGCAAAAGTAAAACTCGACAATTGGGGCTACATCAATATTAAAAATTTCTGGGCATCAAAGGACACAATCAACAAAGGTGAGAAGGCAACCCACTGATTGGGAGAAAAATTTATAAATCATATATCTGATAAGAGGTTAACACTCAGAATATGTAAAGAACTTCTACAACTCAATGACCAAAAAATAACACGATTCAAGAATGGGCAAAGTACTTGAATAGACATTGCTCCAAAGATGATATACAAATGGCCAAGAAGTATATAAAAAGATGCTCAATATAATCATGAAAGAAATGCAAATCAAAAACATATCACTTGGGCTTCCCTGGTGGCGCAGTGGTTGGGAGTCTGCCTGCCAATGCGGGGGACGCGGGTTTGACCCCTGGTCCGGGAGGATCCCACATGCCGCGGAGCGGCTGGACCCGTGGGCCACAGCTGCTGAGCCTGCGCGTCTGGAGCCTGTGCTCCGCAACGGGAGAGGCTGCGATGGTGAGAGGCCCGCGCACCGCGATGGAGAGTGGCCCCCGATTGCCGTGACTGGAGGATGCCCTCGCACAGAAACGAAGACCCAGCACAGCCATAGATAAAAATAAATAAATAAATAATTTAAAAAAAAATCACTTCATACACACTAGGATGCCACTATAAAAAAAAAACAGAAAATAACAAGTGTTGACAAAGATGTGGAAAAAGTGGAACCATTGTGTGCTGTTGGTGGGACTGTAAAATGGGCAGCTGCTGTGGAAAACAGTAGGGTGGTTCCTCAAATAATTAAAAATAGAACTACCATATAATCCAGCCATTCCACTTCTGGATATGTAACCCCCAAAATTGAAAGTAGGATCTTGAATGGATATTTGTACACTCATGTTCATAGCAGCATTATTCACAATGGTCTAAAGGTGGAAGCAACACAAGTATCTATTAACGGATGGATGAATGAATGAACAAACAAAATGTGGTATATACATACAACGCAGTATCATTCAGTCTTAAAAAAAGACAATCCTGTCAGATAGTACAACACTGATGATCCTTGAGGACATTATGCTAAGTGAAGTAAACTTGTTACTTAAAGACAAATACTGTATTCCAATTACGTGAGGTACCTAGAGTAGTCAAATTCTTAGAATGGTGGTTGCCAGGGGCTTGAGCATAAGGTGGAATGGGGAGTTGCTATTTGAGTCAGTGTAGAAATTCAGTTTTGCAAGATGAAAAGAGTTCTAGAGATGGGTGACGGTGATGTCTGCACAACAATATGAATGTATTTAATACCATTAAACTACACCATGCCCCAAAACAAATTCCAAATGGATTAAAGACTTAAATGTAAGAACTGAAACCACAACCAAAAAAAGAGACAAAACTTCTTGAAGAAAACATAGGCACTAAGCTCTTTGACACTGATCTTAATAATTTTTTTTTGCATATGTCTCCTCAGGCAAGGGAAACAAAACCAAAAATAAACAAATGGGACTACATCAAACTAAAGAGCTTTTCCACAGTGAAGGGAACTATCATCTACTGAATGGGAGAAGATATCTGCAAGCAATCTATCTGATAAGGGGTTAATACCCAGAATATACAAAGAACTCATACAACTCAACATCAAAACCCCAAACAACCTGATTTTTAAAAATGGGCAAAGGATCTGAATAGACATTTTTGCAAAGAAGACATACAGATGGCCAAGAGGCACATGAGAAGATGCTCAACATCATTAATCATCAGGGAAATGAAAATCAAAACCACAATGAGATATCACCTCCCACTTGTCAGAATGGCTATTAGCAAAATACAACAAGTACTGGCAAGGATGAAGAGAAAAGGGAACACTCGTGCACTGTTGGTGGGAATGTAAATTGGTGCAGCCACTATGGAAAACAGTTTGGAGTCTCCTCACAAAATTAAAAACAGAACTATCACATGATCCAACAATTAACATATGGGTATTTTTCTGAAGAAAACAAAAACACTCATTCGAAAAGGTATATACACCTCTATGGTCACTGCAGCATTATTTACAATAGCCAAGATATGGAAGCAACCTAAATGCCCATGGATAAAGAAAACGTGGTGTATATATTTATGAAATGGAATATTGCTCAGCCATAAAAAGAATGAAATCTTGCCATTTGCAACAACATGGATGGACCTAGAGGGTATTATGCTAAGTGAAATCTAAAAACCAAAACAAACAAACATAACAAAACAGAAACAGAGTTATAGATAGAAAACAAACAGGTGGTTGTCAGAGGGGAGGTGGTGAAGGGAGGAAAGAAATAAGTGAGGGAGATTAAGAAGTCCAAACTTCCATTTGTAAAACAAATGAGTCACGGGTATTAAGTGTACAGTGTGGGGAATACAGTCAATAACTATGTAATATCTTTGCATAGTGACATATCGTAACTAGACTTACCGTGGTGTTTGAAATGTATAGAAATATCAAATCACTATTTTGTGCACAGGAACTAACAGAATGTTGTAGATTAATTATACTTCAGAAACAAGATAACAAACTCATAGAAAGAGATCAGATTTGTGGTTAACAGAGGCAATGGGTGGGGGGAGGGAGTGGGAATTGGTTGAGGGCAGTCAAACTTCCAGTTATAAGGTAAACAACTCTTAGGGATGTAATGTACAACATGATAAATAAAACTAACACTACTGTATATTATAGATGAAAGTGGTTAAGAGAGTAAATCCTAAGAGTTCCCATCACAAGGAAAATATTTTTTCTATGTCTTTAATTTTGTATCTGTATGAGATGATAGATGTTCACTAAACGTACTGTGATAATCATTTCATGATGTATGTAAGTCAAATCATTATGCTGTACTCAAACAAACAGTGCTGTATGTCAATTAAATCAATAAAACTGGAAGAAAAATAAATAAACTAGAATTACAAAGAAAAAATGGTTAAGATGATAAATTTTGTTAGGCATATATTATCACAATTAAAAATAATAAAGAAAAAGAAAGAAAACACGAGAATCAAATACTTAGGAATGAATTTAGACAAGAAGGTATAACACTTGTACATTGGCAACTACAAGACCTTACTGGAAGAAATTAAAGACCTAAATAAATTGAAAAACATCCTGTGTTCATCGGCTGGAAGACAATGTTGTTAAGATGGCAATAAACCCCAAAGCAAGCTACATATTAAAGGCAATTAACATAAAATTCCCAACAACCTTTTCAGCAGAAATGAAAAAAAGCTGATCCTAAAATTCATATGGAGACACAAGGGCCCTGATTGGCCAAAACAGTCTTTCAAAAGAACAAAGTTGGAAGACTCATACTTCTCAATTTCAAAACTTACAACAAAGCTCCAGTAACCAGATCAGTGCAGTAATGGCATACAGATCGGCATATACTTCAGTGGAACAGAACTGAGAGCCTAGAAATAAACCCTCACATCTATGGTCAACTGATTTTTGACAAGGGTGCCAAGACCATTCAATGGAGAAAGAACAGTCTCAACAGCTGAATTTGGGACAATTCCATGTGGAAAGAATGTTTGACCCCTACCTCATACCATATAAATAAATTAACTCAATATACATCCAAGATGCAAATGAAAGAACTAAAAGTATAAAATTCTTGAAAGAAAATATACGGACAAATCTTCATGACTTTGGATTTGGCAATGGTTTCTTAAATATGACACCAAAAGCACAAGCAACAAAAGAAAAAATAGGTACACTGGGGCTTCATTGAAAGTAAACTGCTGTGCTTCAAAACTCAGTAGTAAGTGAGTGAAAACACAACCCAGAGAGTGGAAGCAAATATTTGCAAATTACACATCTGATAAGATTCCACAATCCAGAATATATAAAGAACTCTTACAACTCAAAAACAAAAAGGCCAAACAACTTAATTAAAAAGTGGGCAGGGACTTCCCTGGTGGCTCAGTGGTTAGGAATCCACCTGACAACGCAGGGTTCAAGCCCTGGTCCAGGAAGATCCCACATGCCACGGAGCAACTAAGCCCAGGCGCCACACTACTGAGCCTGCGCTCTAGAGCCCACGAGCCACAACTACTGAGCCAGCAAGCCACAACTACTGAAGCCCACGCACCTAGGGCCCGTGCTCTGCAACGAGAGACGCCACCGCAATGAGAAGCCCACACGCCACAACGAAGAGTAGCCCCCGCTCGCCACAACTAGAGAAAGCCTATGCACAGCAACGAAGACCAAATGCAGCCAAAAATTAATTAATTAATTAATTAATTAAATTTTAAAAATGGCCAACAAGCACATAAAAAGATACTTAACATCATTAGTCATTATGCAAAGGGAAAGGCAAAACAAACCACAATCAAAATGACAATGAGTGTGAGATACCACTTTGTACCTACTGGGATGGCAAAAAAAAAAAAAAAAAGTAAACAAAAGAGTGTTGGTGAATGTGGAGAAATTGGAACCCTTAGAAATTGCTGCTGGGAATGTAAAATGGTGTGGCCACTGTGAAAAACAGTTTGATGGTTCCTAAATAAGCTTAAAATAAAACTACCAAATGACCCAGCATTTTCAACTCTTACGTGCATACCCAAAAGAACTGTATGTAGCTGTTCAAATAAAAACTTGTACACAAATGTTCATATCAGGTCTATTCACAATAGCCAAAAGGTAGAAACAACCTAAATGTTCATGAATGGATGAACACATAAATAAAATGTGTCTAAACATATAATGAAATATTATTCAGCCATAAAAAGCAATGAAGTACTGACAGATGCTGGGACATGGATAAATCTCAGAAAGATTATTCTAGAGTCAAAGAAGCCTGACACAAAGGCCACATATGATATGATGCCAATTAAATGAAATAACCAGAATAGGCAAGGTCACAGAGACAAAAAGTAGATTAGTGATTGACAGGGGCTGGTAGGAAGGGGGAATAGAGAGTAACTGCTTAATGGGTATGAGGTTTCCACTAGGGTGATGAAAAAGCTCTGGAACTAGATAGTGGTGATAGTTGTAAGACACTGTGAATATACTCAGCACCACTGAACTGCATACTTTAAAATGATAGAACTGTAAACTTTGTTATGTATATGTATTTTAGTACACACACCAAAGAACCCTCTATCTGCATCCTTTTCCCCTACCTCCTCTATGGAACAAAAAGCCTCAATCTGTGTCTGTCCCAATTTTTGGCTTACTTTAAAAAAGAGTCTTATTGTACTATTTATATGTGTAATTACTGTCATTTAATACCTACCAAAAACTCAATTGAGAAATAATATTTATGGTTAAATGTCTGAATGTTTTGTGCCTTTTTTCAGCTAAACTAGTGGTCTCCAAATTGTTTTGATCATGGGGTCCCACTGATAAAATATTTTTGAGTACAAACTACTAAAGTAGGTATTTATTTATAAATTATATATTATTGCTGTACTCATACACTGTAAAACATATACAAAAATATAAATTTTAAAAGGTTCATACTCCAATGAACCATTTTGCAAGTATCCCTATTTGGAGAGCACCTCTCCAAATCAGTTTTATCTTGGGTTAAAGTAATGGTCTGCATTTACTGACCCCTTGAAATCTGCCTTTATGGAATTCCCTAAACTAAGGCCCTATTAGCCTTACATGATTGTTGTTACTGAGAATGTACTGTAAGGACGCCGTTGAGGATTTTGTTACACCACAACGCCTTCTTTATGAGGACAGACGAGAGAAATTTAAGAAGTCTCAGTACCAGAAATATCTGTAATGCTTTTGAAAATTTCGCTTGCTTTTATATTCGAGTTATGTAAGTGATCACAAAATTCTAGCAACAGTAATTGCTAGAAAACATAAAGCAAAATTTGTGGCTCATTTATAGCAACCACATCCACAAGGTATCAACTTGCCTTCCCGTCACTCTTAATTCTTCATGTATTTAGTTTTCAAATCATGTTGTAGCTCACCCCTCCCTGGCTTCAGTCTAATTTTCCATCATTCCAATTCTTCATTTACTTAAAAAACAATCATATCATATTACTTACATATGTATGTGTCTGTGTGTGTGTGCGCGCGCTTAAAAGCACCTCAAAATTTCTTAAAAGACAGGAAGGAATGAATAAACAAAAACCAACAGGCAAAAAAACCAGGCAATATTGTTCAGAATGGAGGTCATTCTAAACTTGAAGCTCCCCTGTACCAAAGGTATAGACTTTGCAGATTTTGAAGCATTTAGCAGCAAAGCCTTTCATCCAAAGGGTAATTCGTAAAGGAGTGTTGATGAAAAGAATGACGACTCAAACAGCACTGTACTACACTTTCTCACTCTTTTCCAGCTGGTAAGAAATGTTATAGTGAGGAAAGGGCAATTGGCTATTTTTCACCTGTGTGCAAAGCTTAACTAACAAGTCCATGAAAAATGCAGTCACATTGCCAGATGGAATTTGTAGCCATGTACCTGGATGTGTTTCCTTCTGGTGTGCTCTGAAGTAATTTGGGGGTAACCTGTATTCAATGGTTTCTTGTTTTTCTCGCTCCGCTTCTCAAGGTATCTCCTCTGATGGTCGGTGATGCTGCTGTCTAGTTTAATTCGCCTGGGTGACAAACAAACTCTTTCATGGCCAAAAGCATGGATCAGTCAGTCGGGCAGTATCAATGGTGGAAATAGAGCTGCCCCTCTCATGCAGAGTCACTTCCTTATCTGTTTGGGTCAATATATCTGATTCCACAGAAGTGGTGGTGGAAAGGATGTTGGCGGCAGTATCTGTGAGCAGCTCACTCTTCTCTGAGTGTCTAGAATCTGAAGAAGTGTTATTTATATAATGAAAACCTGGCTGTTTTCTCAGAATATATTTATCAAATTTAATCTGTTCAATTGTAATCTGATTGGCCCTCCCAGCTTGATGAGTAGAAAGAACCTTGTTTTTTTTTAAGATCGCCTGTGTTTTTACGGCATTTCTCCAGGCTTTCATACCGTTTCTTTTTCTGAAGCTTGTTGTTCTGCTGTTGCTGTCTACCACTCCATTCCTTAACATCTTGTTCCCCCTTGCTATCATCCTGTGTCCTTTCTGAGGGCTGGAGAGAATGTGTGATGGGACGCTGAAGAAGTTTAGCCAAACGATCAAGTCGCTCCACCAAGGAAAGTTCCTTCTTGGCACTGAACTCAGGAGGTTTCTGTTGCCTCTGTCGCTCCTGATACCTGTTCCAGAGTTCATTTAAACTCACAGTGTGCTGAGTTGTTAACTCTGGGGTGGCCTTATGATCCCTTTTTAGGTCATTAACTTGTTTGTCATATTTTGGAAAATCTCTAGCCTGACTTTTAGTAGTATGCTGTACTTCTTTGTTTTCCAAGCTTACATTGATACTGAGGCTCTCTATTCTGGTATAATCTGACTTTGTCTTTGCCACATTTTGATAAGAGGAAGGAAGGCAAGTGTGTTCTCTTTGTTTGTCTGGATGATGCTGAAAGGAATCTTTCCAAGAATGCCTCAGGAAAACTCTTCTTCCTAAGGATTCATGGCAAAAATCTTGATCACTTGGTAGGTGCACTGGATGATGAAAGTAAAACTTAGCTGACCTGAAGACAGAATGGGTGGTATTTTCAAATTCTGAATGACATCTGGACTCTGAAAAGGCGAAAAAAAAAAAAAAAGATTTTGAAGGACTTTCAAAATATTTGCATTCCCTTTAGAAATAGTATTCACATTTAATTCTTTAGATACAAAACGAAGACTGAAGGAAAGAATGGTCTATATAAAGATTCAGAAAATTCACTGCCTGGACAAAGGATTCATGCCTTGTGCCTAGTGGCCAGATTGGCATGGTAATAGTTTAAGAGACTCCGGATCAAAAGACCCAGATTCTGGGCTGGATTCTGCCACAGACTGGCTGTATGACCTTGAGGAGGGCATTTAGGTTCTTGGGATTGTAACAGCAGCTGCTATGTATTACTGCTTGCTATGTGTGGGCTATTATGATATATGCTCTATATCTGCTTTTTCCCCTCTTATCAAACTGAGAGAGAGGTATTATTAATCTCATTTTCAGCTAAGAAACCCGAGACTTTATTTTTATCATCAGTAATTAAATGGATGGAATTTTTAAAACTCCAACTCTTTATATGTTTTAGAGCCTTGAAAAATTCTTTTTTCTGAACCATCTTCACACCCCCTCCATTTTTTTTATTGTGGTAAAATACACCTAATAAAATTTACCATCTTCCATCTTCACATTTTGACAGTCATTCTATATCAAAATAGGCATTTTAAGATGTAGAACATCTTAACAACTATAAACCATAATTGTAAACGTTAATTCAGTTTCCATACACATTCTTAAGAGTTCTAAGTCATGGAAGAAACAGACATACATATGAAACACAGTATCACTTGTAACTATGGGATCCATTTTACCTTCTCTATAGATTATTGGTAATCAGAATTTTCACTAAATACTCTGGGAATCCCTAAGACAATTTCCCCAAAATATAGTGGGATACATGGAGTCTGCTTTTATATCTAAAGGATAAAAAGACTCCCAAACCTCCCAATGAACAAAAGTCCAGAGCCAGGTGGCGTCACTGCTGAATTCTACCGAACATTTAAGGAAGAATTAATAGGAAAGATTCTCAAACTCTTCCAATAAACAGAACAGGAGAGAACACTTCCAAACTTATTTTATAAGGCCCACATTACCCTGTTATCCAGACGTTACCTAGATACCCAGTGTAGATACACTACAAGAAAATTACAAGCCAATATCCCTGATGAACATAGATGCAAAAAGAAACCAAACAAAACATTAGCACACCAAATTCAATAATATATTAAATGGATTATACACTATGATCAAGTGAGATTTATTCCAGGAATGCAAGGATGGTTCAACATCTTACAAATCAATCAATGTGGTGCATGACACTAACCAAATAAAGGACAAAATTCATATAATCAATAGATGTAGAAAAAGCATTTGAGAAAACTCAAAATCCATTCATGATAAAAACTCTCAACAAAGTAGGTATACAGGAAACATAGCTCAGCGACCATTTCTGACAAGACCATAGCTAACATACTCAATGGTGAAAAATGGAAAGCATTTCCTCTAAGATCAGGAACAAGACAAGGATATCCACCGGCATCACGTTTATTGAACACAGTATTGGAAGTTCTAGCCAGAGCAATTAGGCAAGAAAAAGAAACAAAAGGCACCCAAATCAGAAGAGAAGCAAAATTGTCACTATGTGAAAATGACATGGTTTTAGATATAGAAAACCCTAAAGACACCACCAAAAAAACTGTTACAACTAAAACATTCAGTAAAGTTGCAGTATACAAAATTATTTAACAGACAAAAATCTGTTGCATTTCTATACATTAATAATAAACTACCAGAAAAAGAAATGAAAACAATCCTGTTCATAATTGCATCAAAAGAATAAAATACCTAGGAATACATTTAACCAAGGAGGTAAAAGACCTGTATACTGAAAACATTGATGAAAAAAGCTGAAAAAGACATGAACAAATGGGAAAATATTCTGTGCTCACAGATTGGAAGAATTCATATTGTTAAAATGTCCATACTACTCAAAACAATCTACAGATTCAATGCAATCCCTATCAAAATTCCAATGGCATTTTTCACAAAAATTGAACAATCCTAAAATTTGTATGTAACCACAAAAGACTCCAAATAGCCAAAGCAATCTTAAAAAAGTAGAAGAAAACTGTAGGCATCACACTTCCTGATTTCAAACTATATTACAAAGCTACAGTAATCAAAATGGTATAGTACTGACATAAAAACAGACATGTAGGTCAATGGAAAAGAATAGAGAGACCAGAAATAAACTCACACATGTAAGGTCAATTACCTTATGACAAAGCAGCCAAGAATATACAATGGGGAAAGGATAGTCTCTTCAATAAATGGTATTGGGAAAACTCGATAGCCCCATGCAAAAGAATGAAACTGAAGCATTATCTTACACCATACACAAAAATTAATTCTAAATGGATTGAAGATTTAAATGTAAGGTCTGAAACCATAAAATTCCTAGAAGAAAACATAGGCAGTAAGAGCTTCGACACTGGTGTTAGCAATAATTTTTTGAATTTGACACCAAAAGCAAAGACAACAAAAGCAAAAGTAAATAGTAGGAGTACATCCAACTGAAAGGCTTCTGCACAGCAAAAGACACCATCAGACTACTGAATGGAAGAAGATATTTGCAAATGACATATCTGACAAGGGGTTAACATCCAAAATAGACAAAGAATTCAACTCAAATAAAAACAAACAAACAAACAACCCCATTAAAAAATGGGCACAGGATCTTAATAGACATTTTTGTAAAGAAGACATACGAATGGCTAACAAATACAGGAAAAGATGCTCAGCACCAATAATCATCAGGGAAATGTAAACCAAAACCACAATGAGATATCACCTCACACCTGTTAGAATGGCTATCATCAAAAAGACAAGAAATAACAAGCATTAGTGAGGATATGGAGCTAAAGGTTCCTTTTCCTGTGCACTGTTAGTGAGAATGTAATTGGTGTTGCCACTATGGAAATCAGTATGGAGGTTACCCAAAGAGTTAAAATGCAACTACCATATGATCCAGCAATTCTGCTTCTGGGTCTATACACAAAACAATTGAAAGCTTGGTCTTGGAGAGATATTCGTATATCTGTGCTCACTGCAGCATTATTTAAAATAGCCAAGACATGGAAACCACCTAAGTGTCCACTGATGGATGAATAGATAAGGAAAGTGTGGTATGGGGGGTGGGAGGAATTGGGAGATTGGGACTGACATATATACACTATTGATACTATGTATAAAATAGATAACTGACGAGAACCTACTGTATATAGCACAGGGAATTCTACTCAATGCTCTGTGGTGACCTAAATGGGAAGGAAATCCAAAAAAGAGGGGATATATATATATATATATACACGTATAGCTGGTTCACCTTGCTGTACAGTAGAAACTAACACAACACTGTAAAGCAACTATACTCCAATAAAAATTAAAAGAAAACAAACAAAAAAAGAAAATGTGGTATAGAGGAAAGTGGGCAAGATGGCAGAGTAAAAAGACCTTGAGCTCACCTCCTCTCACAAGCACACCAAAATCACAACTATCCGCAGAGCAACCATTAAAAAAAAACGCACACACACAAAACACTGGAACCCACCAGAAAAGATCTCCTACACCAAAAGACATAAAGAAGGAACCGCAACAAAACCAGTAGTAGGGGGAGACTCACAATATAATCAAATTCCATAACCCCTATGTAGGCAACGAAAACTGGAGAGTAAATATATTACAGAGGTTCTCCCAGGTTGGGGGTCTGGCATTGTTGAGATGAGCCCACAGAGCATTTGGCTTTGAAGGCCAGAAAGGCTTAATTGCAGGAGCCCCACAGGACTGGGGAAAATAGAGATATCACCCTTAAAGGGTGCACATGAAATCTCATATACCCTGGGACACAGGGCCAAAGAAGTAATTTGATAGGAGCCTGGGCCAGACCTACCTGCTGGTCTTGGAGAGTCTCCTGGAGCGGCAGGGGTTGGGGAAGGGTGGCTGCGGCTCACCCTGGGGACATAGACACTGGTGGCAGACATATTGGGGAATACTGTTGGTGGATGACATATTGGCTCATTAGCTCCAAAACCTGTCCCCACCCAACAGCCTGCAGGCAACCGTGCTGGGACGCCTCAGGCCAAAGAACTAACTGGGTCAGGACACAGCTCCACCCATTAGCAGACAGGCTGCCTAAAGACAAAAAAGCTCACAGCTGCCTTTGGACTAGCCCCTAGACATGGCCCAGCCCACCAGAGGGCCAAGACCCAGCACCACCCACCAGTAGACAGGCACAGGACTCTCCCACCAGGAAGCCAGGCCAAGCTTCTAGACCAGTCTCATTCACCAGGATGCAGGCACTCAAAGCAAGAAAACTATGATTCCTCAATGCAGGCCAGAGCCTACCCTGGGACCAGCTGGGCCTTGGACTGGCCCACTAGCAGGCCAAGGAAACCTTCAGGACACTCCAGACCCTGTACCCAACTGTGTCAGGAAGCGACACCACCCCCTCGACAACCTGAAATGAGCTCTGGGATCCCAGGACCCTGCAGCTGGACCCAGGGACCAGCTCTGCCTGCCAGTAGACCAGCACTAACCCCATGACCTGGCTTCAACTACCAGTGGGTAGGCAACAACCCTAGGGTCTTCAGGACCCTGACTCCACCCACCAGTGAGCCAGCATTAGCCCCGGGGCCCCTAGCATTCTGCAACCAGCCACGTTGTGACCAGGCCCTGCTAAGCAGCAGCCAGCAGCATCCACACAAGGCAGGACCTGGCAACCAACCAGACTAAGGGCCTACCAGCCTGCCCACATAGTTAGCCCACCACAACAGAAGGCCCAAGTAGCCCTCTTAGGGTGAACCCCTAGAGCACACAGCTTGGGTAACAAGAGGGGAGTGCGCTGCTGAAGTGCACAGGACGCCTCCTACAGAGGGCCACTTCTCCAAGGTTGACAGATGTAACTTACCTACTACATACATAAAAATACAAATAGCAACTTATTGACAAAATGAGATGGCAGAGCAATATGTTTCAAATGAAGGAACAAGATAAAATCCCAGAAGAAGAACTAAGTGAAGTGGAAATAGGCAATCTACCCAAGAAATAGTTCAGAGTAATGATCATACAGATGATCAAAGAACTCAGGAGGAGAATGGATGCACAGAATGAGAAGTCATAAGTTTTGAGAAAAGAGTTAGAAAATATAAAGAACAACCAGAGATGAAGAATACAATAACTGAAATGAAAAATACAGTGCAAGGAATCAAAGTAGACTAAAGGATTCAGAAGAATGGATCAGTGAGCTGGAAGACAGAGTAGTGGACATCACTGCCACTGAAGAGAAAAAAGATTTTAAAAGAAATGAGAACGGTTTAAAAGATCTCTGAGACAACATCAAGAGCACTAATATTCGCACTACAGGGGTCCCAGAAGAAGAGAGAAAGAGCTCGGGAAAACACTTGAAAGAAAGAGCTCAGGAAAATATTTGAAGAGATAATAGCTGATAACCTCCCTAACCTGGGAAAGGAAATAGTCATCCAAGTCCAAGAAGCGCAGAAAATCCCATACAGGATAACCCAAAGAGGAGCACACCAAGACACGCTGTAATCAAAATGTCAAAAATTAAAGATACAGAGAATACTAAAAGCAGCAAGGGGAAAGCAACAAACAACATACAAAGGAACTCCCATAAGACTGTCAGCTGACTTTTCAGCAGGCACTCTGCAGGTCGGAAGGGACTGGCATGATATATGTAAAGTGATGAAAGGGAAGAACCTACATCCAAGAATACTCTACTCAGCAAGGCTCTTGTTCAGATTTGACAGAGAAATCAAAAGCTGTATAGACAAGCAAAGGCTAAAAGAATTCAGCACCACTAAACCAGCTTTACAACAAATGTTAAAGGAACTTCTCCAGGTGCAAAAGAAAAGGCCACAACTAGATATAAGAAAACTATGGAACAAAAAAGCTCACCAGTAAACATACAGTAAAGGTAGGAAATCATTCACAAACAAAGCTAGCAGGAAGATTAAAAGACGAAAGTAGTAAAATCATCTGTATCCACGATAAGCAGTTAAGGGATACACAAAACAATTTGATGTAAAACATGACATAAAAAACAGTAATCATGAGGGGAGGAGAGTACACATGGAGGGTAATTGCAAATGCATTTGAAAGTAAGACATCAGCAATTTAGAAGAATCACCATATATATACAGAGACTGCTATACAATAACCTCAAGGTAACCACAAGCCAAAAATCTGTAGCAGATACACACATACACAAAAAAGGAATCTAAACATAACACTGAAGATAGTCATCAAATCACAAGAGAAGAGAACAAAAGAAGGGGGAAAAAAAGACCTACAGAAACAAATCCAAAACAATTAACAAAATGACAGTACGAACGTACGTATCGATAATTACCTTAAATGTAAACAGACTGAATGCTCCAACCAAAAGACACAAACTGGCTGAATGGATACAAAAACAAGACCCGTGTATTTGCTGCCTACAAGAGACTCACTACAGATCTAGAGACACATACAGACTAAAAGTGAGGGGATGGAAAAGGTAGTCCACACAAATGAAAATCGAAAGAAAGCCAGAGTAGCAATATTTATATTAGATGAAATCAACTTTAAAATAAAAACTGTCACAGGAGACAAAGAAGGACACTACAGAATGATCAAGGGATCAATCCAAGAAGAAGATATAACAACTGTAAATATATATGCACCCAACATAGGAGCACCTGAATACATAAGGCAAAATATTAATAGACATAAAAGGAGAAATCAACAGCAGCACAATAATAGTAAGGACTTTAACACCCGATTTACATCAATGGACAGATCATCCAGAGAGAAAATCAATAGGGAAACACAGGCCTTAAATAACACATTAGACCAAAGGGACTTCACTGATATTTATAGAGCATTCCACCCAAAAGCAGCAGAATACACATTCTTTTCAAGTGCACATGGAACATTCTCCAGGATAGATCACATGTTAGGCCACAAAACAAGCCTTGGTAAATGTAAGAAAACTGAAATCATATCAAGCTTCTTTTCCAACCACAACTCTATGGAACTAGAAATCACCTACAAGAAAAAAAAAACTGCAAAAACCACACACACGTGGAGGCTAAACAATATGCTACTAAACAGCCAATGGATCACTGAAGAAATCAAAGAGGAAATCAAAAACTACCTAGAGACAAATGAAAACGAAAGCACGATGATCCAAGACCTATGGCACGCAGACAGAGCAGTTCTAAGAGGGAAGTTTATAGTGATACAGGCTTACCTCAGGAAACAAGAAAAATCTCAAATTAACAACCTAAACTTACATCTAAAGCAAGTAGAGAAAGAAGAATAAATAAAAACCAAAGTTAGTAGAAGGAAAGAAATCATAAATATCAGAGCAGAAATAAATGAAATAGAGACTAGAAAAACAATAGGAAAGATCAATGAAACTAAAAGCTGGCTCTTTGAAAATATAAACAAAATTGATAAACCTTTAGGAAGACTCATCAAGAAAAAAAGGGGGCTTCCCTGGTGGCACCGTGGTTAAGAATCTGCCTGCCATTGCAGGGGACACGGATTCGAGCCCTGGTCCCGGAAGATCCCACATGCCGTGAAGCAACTAAGCCCGTGTGCCACAACTGCTGAGCCTGTGCTCTAGAGCCCGTGAGCCACAACTACTGAGCCCGCGTGCTACAACTACTGAAGCCTGTGCGCCTAGAGCCTGTGCTCCGCAACAAAGAGAAGCCACCGCAATGAGAAGCCCGCACACCGAAACAAAGAGTAGCCCCCGCTCGTTGCAACTAGAGAAAGCCCGCACACAGTAATGAAGACCCAACACAGCCAAAAATAAATAAATAAAATAAATTTATTTAAAAAAAATACCATATGATCATCTCAATAGATGCAGAAAAAGCTTTTGACAAATTTCAACACACATTTATGATAAAAACTCTCTAGAAAGTGGGCACAGAGAGAACATACCTCAACACAATAAAGGCCATATATGACAAACCCACAGCTAACATTATACTCAATGGTGAAAAGCTGAAAGCATTTCCCCTAAGATCAGGAACAAGACAAGGATGTCCACTCTCGCCACTTTTTTTCAACATAGTTTTGAAGGTCCTAGTCACGGCAAGCAGAGGAGAAAAAGAAATAAAACGAATCCAAATTGGAAAAGAAGAAGTAAAACTGTCAGTTTTTACAGACGACATGATACTATAAAATCCTAAAGCTGCTACCAGAAAACTACTAGAGCTCATCAGTGAATTCGCTAAAGTTTCAGGATATGAAATTAATACACAGAAATCTGCTGCATTTCTACATACTAACAACGAAAGCTAAGAAAGACAAATTAAGCAAACAATCCCATTCACCATTTAGAACTAATAAACGAGTTCAGCATCGTTGCAGGATAAAAGTTAAATATTAAAAAAATCAATTGTATTATGATATACTTGCAATTAACAAACTGAAAATGAAATTAAGAAAACCATTCTGGGGGAATTCTCTGGCAGTCCAGTGGTTAGGACTCTGCAATTCCACTGCAAGAGGGCATAAGTTAGATCCCTGGTTGGGGAACTAAGATCCCTCAAGTCAAGCAGCACAGCCAAAAACAAAAAGAAAAGCAAAAGGAAACCATTCTGTTCACAACAGCCTCAAAAAAATTAAAATATTAATGTAAATTTAACATAAGAAGAGAAAAACTTCTACTCTGAAAGCTACAAAAAATGACTGCAAGAAATTAAAGACTAAATAAATATCTAAATCAATAAATATCTATCTAAATCAAACATCCCAAGTCCACGGACTTACTGTTAAGAAAGCAATTCTCACCAAAGTGATCACAGATTCAACACAATCCCTATCAGAATCCTGGCTGATTTCTTAGTAGAAATTTTGCAAGCATATGGAATTGTCAAGGACCCAGAATAGCCAAGACAATCATGAAAAATAAGGTAATGTTGGAGGACTCATACTTCCCAATTTTAACTCACCGAATGGGAGAATATATCAAAATCAAAATTTTGATAAGAATGTGTATCTAGAATACATAGAACTCTTAAAACTCAATAAAAAAGAGAAATAGCCCAAATAAAAACCAGGCCAGGATCTGAATACACATTTCTCCAAGGATAACACACAACTGGCCAATAAGCACACAGAAAGATGTTCAACATCATAATCATGAGGCAAATGCAAATCAAAAGCAAAATGAGATACAAATTCACATCCACTAGAATAGATCCAATGAAAAAGTCAGATAATAAGTGTTGCTGAGTTTGTAGAGAAATTGAAATCCTCATACATTGCTCCTGGGAATGTAAAATGGTGCAGCCACTTTGGCAAACAGTCTGACAACTCCTCAGATGATGAAATATAAAGTTATCCCATGATCTAGGAACTCCATTCCTGGGTACATACCCAAGACAAATGAAAACATACTGTCCATATAAAAACCTGTACATGAAGAGAAAAGCATTTATATTTTATAAATATAAAATCATTATTTTATAAAAAGCATTATTCATAGTAGCCAAAAGGTGGAAACAACCAAATGTCCATCAACAAACAGATAAACAGACTGTGATACATACATACGATGAAATATTATTGAGCCATTAGAAGGAATAAAATAATGATACAAGCCCTAACTTGGATGAACCCAAAAACATCATGCTGAGTTAAAAGAAGCCAGTCACAAAAGTCCACACATTAAATGATTCCATTTGTATTAAGGTCTAGAATAGGAAAATTTATAATAGAGACAAAGTAGATCAGTGGTTGACTTAGGGCTTGGGGGGAGGTGGGTGATGAGGAAATAGAGGGGTGATAGCTAAGGGGTATAGGGTTTCTTTCTGAGGTGATAAAAATGTTCTAAAGTCAACTGTGCTGATGGTTGCACATATCTGTGAATAGGGTAAAAATCATTAAATGGTACACTTTAAGTGGGAGAATTATATATGTGCATTACATATTAAAAAAGCTGTTTGAAAAAAAAATGTTCTATGAGCATTTGAAAGGTTGTTTTTTAAAAGCATACAAACATTTATACACATCAACCTCATTATTTCCAGATGTTTCTCTAACTCTGCTTTTCTTGTTGTTTTTAATTTCATTTCTATGGTCTGTCATGGGCTAAGTATGTGTGTTCAAGCTCTCTAGTGTTCTGTATTATCCATTTCTCCTTGAGGGTCCTCTAGGGCAGCGGTCCCCAACCTTTTTGCCACCAGGGACCAGTGTCAGGGAAGACAATTTTTCCACAGACGGGGGTGGGGGGTGGGGGGTGGGGGGATGGTTCAGGCGGTAACGTGAGGAATGGGGAGCGATAGGGAGCTGCAGATGAAGTTTCTCTCGCTCGCCCGCCCGCCGCTCACCTCCTCTGTGCGGCCTGGGCTAGAGTATGCTTCTGCAGGTTATATTTCCATCTTTCTTTTCCAAGCTATGTCTCCTAGACTACCCACTGCAGAGTTGCAATGTTGTTTTTTCATCTTACACATTCTTTTTTGTGTGTGATAAACACAGAAGATTAAATTTACCATCTTAACCAATTTTTAAGCATACAGTTCAGCAGTGTTAAGTATGTTCACACTGTTGCACAACAGATCTCTAGAACATCTTCATCTTGCAACACTGAAACTCTATACCCAATAAACATGAACTCCCCCTCCTTTCTCTCCCCAGCCGTTGGCAGCCACTTTTCTACTTTGTTTCTATGAGTTTCACTATTTCAGAGACTTCATGTAGGTGGAATATACAGTGCTTATCTTTTTGTGACTGGCTTATTTCACTCAGCACAAGGTCCTTGTGATTCACCTATGTTATAGCATGTGACAGGATTTTCTTCTTTTAAGGCTGCATAACATTCTATTGTATATATATCACATTCTATTTATCCATTCATCTGCTGATGGACGTATCTTGATTATTGTGAGTAATGCTGCAATGAACATGGGTGTGCAGATATCTCTGAGCTCCTGCTTTGAATTCCTTTGGATATACACCCAGAAGTGGGATTGCTGTATCATATCGTCATTCTATTTTTAATTTTTTAGGAACCTCCATACTGTTTTCCATAATGGCTGTGCCATTTTATATTTCCACCAGCAGTGCACAAGGGATCCAATTTCTCTGCATCCTTGCCAACAATTGTTATTTTCTGTTCTTTTGATACTACCCATCCTAATAGGTGTGCAGTAGTATCTCATTGTGGTTTTGATTTGCATTTCTTTGATGATTAGTGATATTAAGCATCTTTTCATATACTTGTTGGCCATTCATATATACTCCCTGGAGAATTGTCTATTCGAGTCCTTTACCCATTTCTAAATTGGGTTTCTTTGTTGTTGACTTTTAGAAGTTCCATATATAATCTGGATATTGATCACTTATCATGATTTGCAAATATTTTCTCCTATTCCACAGGTTGTCTTTTAACTCTGTTGATTGTGTCCTTTGAAGCAGAGTTTTAAATTCTGATATAGTATAATTTATTTATTTTTGCTTTTGTTGCCTATACTGTTGGTGTCATATCCACGAAATCATTGCCAAATCCAATGTCATGAAGCTTTCCCCCCATGTTTTCTTCTAAGAGTTTTATAATTTTAGCTCTTCTGTTTGGATCTTTGATCCATTTTGAGTTAATTTTGTATATGGTAAAAGGTAATGGTCCAAATTAATTCTTCTGCATGTGGATATCCAGTTTTCCAACACCATTTGTTGAAGAGACTATTCTTTTCCCACTGTGTAGTCTTGGTGGCCTTATGGAAAAAAATCCATCTAATACTTTCTTGATGTTAGCAGCTGCACGAGGACTATTTTCAAAATACAGTATCGCTAGATTAGCTTCTTGACTCCTTTCTTTGCTTATCTGGATACTGTTCTATATTCCTCTAAGACATAAAGTTTGACAGCTAGCTAGTAACGGCTTGTGTCCTATACACTTTTCTTTTATGTTATTAGAAAAAGGGGGCCATGGGTAAACATAAATAGATTTGATCTTGGGTCTTTTTTATTGTAATTTTTTAAAAGTTTGTATTGAGATTCTTTCTGTCTTTGTCACAGTCATCTGGAATGCCTTAAGCTTTCCCTCCCCTGTTTCAGTGTTGAGACATGGTACTTCACTTCTAATACTATCAGCCTTGGGTATTTAATTGTAATTTTGTTTCTAAATTGCCAGTGTCTTTTCCCAGAAGTAACAATTATCTTACAAATAAATACATACATCCACACAGACAAAGAAGCACTGAAGTGATATGCATAAGAAAGCAAAAACTAAAAAGATGGAACTCTGTTTAAATTGTGAGACTATAGTCTCATCAGAATTAAGTGGAAACACGTAGACACAGGCGTTTGCGTGTGCATGCTCTCTCTCTCTCACACCCCCTACCCCACTCCCCATTACCTGCAATATCTATTTGCAAGGATTTCTCCTCTTCGGGCCAGGCTTCCTTAGGAACTGTCCTCTTACTGTGGATCTCCCCTTTCTGTTTAATGGCTTTAGTGTCTGGTAGATTATCAATCTTCGTGTCTTGTAGTTGAGCTGACTGCTCTGAAGCAGCAGCAGCACTGGAACCTAAGAGAGGGAAATCAAGATTCAGACAGGAAGCTGACAAAAATTATTTTAAAATACCTCTCAAGCATCTACTAGTGTGAGAAGAGAGTTACACTGGATAAACAGTGAGATGGATGCAGGACAGGAATAAAGACGCAGACGTAGAGAACAGACGTGAGGACACGGGGAGCGGGAAGGGGAAGCTGGGACGAAGTGAGAGAGTGGCATGGACTCATATACTACCAAATGTAAAATAGATAGTTAGTGGGAAGCAGCCGCATAGCACAGGGAGATCAGCTCAGTGCGGTGTGACCACCTAGAGGGGTGGGATAGGGAGGGTGGGAGGGAGACGCAAGAGGGAGGAGATATGGGGATATATGTATATGTATAGCTGATTCACTTTGTTATAAAGCAGAAACTAACACACCATTGTCAAGCAATTATACTCCAATAAAGATGTTTAAAACAAACCAAAAAACTGAGATGGAAAGAGAAAAGCATTTTGGGCAAAGGTGAATACATATGAAAAAAATGGAATCAGGAAAGCAACGGAACATCTAAGAAACAGTGCAAGTATATAATTTATTAGATTATAGAATTTGTAAGGAAAGGAGAAAAATTAGCCTTTGAAAGGTTCTTTGGGAGCCCATTCTACTGTTCTGAAAGACTAGGCTCAAAAAGTTTAGTTTTCATTCTTTTTCTTTAATAAATGTATTTATTTATTTATTTATTTGGTTGCATTGGGTGCTCGTTGCTGCGTGCGGGCTTTCTGCAGTTGCGGCGAGCAGGGCTACTCTTCATTGTGGGGCGCAGGCTTCTCAGTGCGGTGGCTTCTCTTGTTGCGGAGCACAGGAGGGCTGGAACCCGTGTCCCCTGCATTGGCAGGCGGATTCTTAACCATTGCACCACCAGCGAAGTCCTAGTTTTTATTTTCAAGGGCAATGAAAACTTTCTGATGAGGAGATTAACATGATCAAAACTTTTTCTGAAGCATTCGTTTAAAAACAGCAAAAAAGCGGGTAAATTTTCGAATACTATATTGCCCAGAATACAATATAACTTCTGAAAAAGAAGCAATACACAAAAAAAGAGAAGTGGCTAATTATACTCCAAACTATGTTTTTATTTATACTTGTGGCAGACTACCAGCTGTCCTCCGAAATCCATTTTCCTTTTCCTCTAAAATAGAACCTGACTTAGCTGGGCATACCATCATATGGTGATGATATTTCCCAGCCTCCCTGGCAACATAGGTTGGTGTGACCGTGTGAATAAGTCTGGCCAATAGGATGGAAGGGGAATGGTACATTTAACTTTTGAGAAGTATTTAAAGGAAGAAATACACTTTTTTCTTTTTCCTTTTTTTTCCTTTCTGCTGGCTGGAATACGTGTCTGATAACTACAGCATGAGAATGGAGGCTAAAATGTTGAAGCAACAGGAGAGAAAGAGCTTTGTTCCCTGATACTCTTTTCTGTCTTCTTTAAGCCAATGTCATTTTGTTTTTGTTTTCATCTCTCAGAGCCAAAACTATCCTAAACTAAACACACTTTTACAGGCATTTTTAATCAGCACAGTCCTACCGAAGTAAATTAACTGGGTAGGTTGTTAGGAAGTAAACAAGCTAAATTCCTGAAGAACAAAGGCCTATGTAAAACAATTTTATTAGAGAATTAGTATCTCATGGCAACAAATATTTTTATCAGTAGAGTTTTAAAAAGTCCATTATGTGAATTTCTGGCAATGAGATTAATTTGTGTACAATATTCACAAAGTTCTCCAAAAATATCTCAAAGAGCTTTAAAAATGTTAGTTTTACCTGCCAATGTATACCAAAAGTTGCAGCTAACATCCTATTTCACACATGAAGAAGATGCAGGGTTGAAGAGAGCAAGAATATATAATACTTTTCTATTTATATTCATTTTAGAAGGCCAGAATAGAACAGTAGGCAGATAATTCTACAGTTCCACTACCTGTAGTGTCTTTCTGCAAGGATTCTTTTTCTTCAGATCGAGCAGCCTCGGTCACTGCCCTTTTACTGTAGATCTCCTTTTTCTGGTTTTTGTCTGAGAGGTCCTCATCCCCAGTGATGAGAACTTGAACTTGAGCATCTGGAATAATGATGTCATTTGATCCCAGGGAGAAGGAAAAGATAACACAAGCAAGTAATCCACCCCCTCCACCCCAAACAAAAACAAAAACAAAAACCTCCTTATATATTAGGAAAAAAAGCATCTCTTAGGCTCAACCATGTAAAAGCTGTGACAGTTTCAAGGACTTTATAACATATGACAGTTTTGGGGGGTTTGGAAAGTTTTCCATATTCTTCTGTGTACAATCACTTTAAACAAAATCTGTTCTTTGCTGATTTGATGCAACAGTTAAAAAAAAAAAATCCAGATCAGGTATCTTTCAAAGTAGTAAAGTACATCTGAACAAGCCTATTCAACATTTTTGTCACTTAGGGGGCAAATTTTGATATTTCGTATAATCCTAGAAAAGCATCTATATCATCTAGATTTTATATATTATACTCATATAACTTTTTAAAATCTCCTGAGGTTAAATTTGTCTAACGCTTTCTATTTTCTTTCTGTTTTTCTTGGTCCTACTTGCTAGAGATTTATCTACCTTATTGGTCTTTTAAAATCAGCTCTTTTCTTTTTTATTGTATGAGAAAACTCAAGTGCAAAATACTAATGTTGGTAAATAAATTAAAAATCACCAATACAACAACTAGGATACAGTTATCAAGCAGTTAATATGGTTATGTTTTTTACAATGGATTGACAAGAGATTCACTTCCTATCTCCAAGCATGAATATTTTTCAACAGAGCAGTCAGAAAGGCAATACAGATTACTAAAAACAACATAATGAACACCAATGTGTCTACTATAGAGCTTAAGAAATAAGATAAAACATTACAGATATAATGATATAATGATAATGATACCCTGTGTAAAGCCTCAATGATACCATTCTCTCTTTTCAGTAGCAACCTTAAGCTCAATTTAGAGTTCGTCAATCTCAAAGATGTTCTTGAACTTTTTACTATACAGTGCTGCATGTATTAGTCAACAAGGTACTGGATTGTTTTGCATGTCTTTAAACTTTATATAAAGGGTATAATACTCTGTGTACCTTTAAGTAACTTGCCTTTTACACTCAGTATTACGATTGGGGGATTTACTCTTAGTGACTCTAATGAACTCATTCTCAGTGTTATGTAGAATTCTATGGAATTAATATATCAATTTTCACCTGTTGATACACTTTAGGCTATTTCTAATTTTTTAATATTGAAAAGCATTACAATGAACATTACTATAAAATTTCTTGGTAGGTTGTATGAGTTTCAAATATCTTCTCTCAGTCTGTGTCTTGTCTTTGAATTATTTATGATGTCTTTCGGTGCACAAAATTTTTCATTTTAATAATACCACTTGTTTTCTTTTTCCTTCGTGGTCTGTGCTTTGTGTGTCTTATTTAAGAAATCATTATTTCATGGTCAAAGGATAGTCATCTAAATTCTAAAAGCTTAAAGATTTCCTTTTTACATTTAATATCATTTGGACTACATTTTTGTTTAGTGTGCAGCAGGGATCTATCTGATTTTATTTTTTCTTACATATATAATCAATGGCCCAAACACTATTGAATAGTTTACCCTTTCTTATGTCTTAGGATTCTTATGTCATCTGTGTCATATATTAGTTTCCACATTCATGGGTGTGTTTCTGGGTCAACATGTTGTTCCACTTTTCTTTGTTTATTCCTTTGCAAGTGAGATCTTAAATATATATATTTTATACATATATAAATTATATATAAATTTTATATATGTATACACACACACACACACACACACACACACACACACACACACACATAAGTCTTTTGATGTCTGGTATGGCAAGTTCCCTTACCTTATTCTTTAAATAGACTTCTTGATTTTCCAACAAATTTTGGAATCAGCCTGTCAAGTTCCATGAAAAATTCTACTGGAATTTTGAGTAGCGATTCATTGAATTTATTTAAGTCTTCCTTAATATATTTCAATGAAGCTTTATCATTTTCTCTACATTAGTTTTGCATGTCCTTTGTGAGATTCATTTCTAAGTACTTATTTTTTGTTGTTTTTAAAAAAGTATCTTAAAAAAATCTTTTGCATTATGTATCAGAAGACATGTATCAAAAAATGCACAGAGAACTCAGTGAATTGGTAAAAAGTGAACATGTACCCAGGTTTTAAAAAAAAAATCTGCCTAGAACCCTACATTCTCTCCCCTCATTCTTTCAATCTCCCCCAGGCTGAGCATAACACCCCATTTTAAATGCAACAAATGACTTATATTTCTGAACTTTATATAAATGGAATAATACAGCACATAGCCTTTATGTCTTGCTTTCTTCTCTTACATTATATTTGTAAGATTCGTTAAGTGTTAAAACATATATTTGTCTTTTACTCAGTCTCATTTACTGGTTACTATTCAACAGTGGCAATATGCTACAATTCACTCATACTACTGGAAAAATAATGGCATAGTACATATAAAAATAATGGCCTCTGGGTAATTGCCAGTTTGGAGCTATTACGAAAACTGCTGTAAAGAATATTCATGTGGCGGAGGAGACACCACCGCAGTTGCCGCCACCTCCGGGATTTCTGGCTCTTTTCTCTTCGCCTTAAATTCGGGTGTCTTTTATGAGTAATCAAAAGCAGTAAAGGCAACGCTATCAGGCCAGCGTTTTAAAACCAGAAAAAGAGATGCAAAAGAGAGGTTTGACTCTACTCAGTTTTAAGACTGCATTATTCAAGGCTTAACTGAAACTGGTACTGATTTGGAAGCAGTAGCAAAGTTTCTTGATGCTTCTGGAGCAAAACTTGATTACTGCCGATATGCAGAAACACTCTTTGACATTCTGGTGGCCGGTGGAATGCTGGCCCCAGGCGGTACACTGGCAGATGACATGATGCGTACAGATGTCTGTGTGTTCGCAGCACAAGAAGACCTCGAGACCATGTAAGCATTTGCTCAGGTTTTTAACAAGTTAATCAGGTGCTACAAATACCTGGAGAAAGGTTTTGAAGATGAGGTTAAAAAGCTGCTGCTGTTCTTAAAGGGTTTTTCAGAGTCGGAGAGGAACAACCTGGCTATGTTGACCGGTGTCCTTCTGGCTACTGGAACACTTAATGCATCCACTCTTAATAGCCTTTATAATGAGAATTTGGTTAAAGGGGTTTCAGCAGCTTTGGTTGTAAAGCTCTTTAAATCATGGATAAATGAAAAAGATATCAATGCAGTAGCTCCAAGTCTTTGGAAAGTGAGCATGGATAACAGACTGATGGAACTTTTTCCTGCCAATAAACAAAGCATTGAACACTTCACAAAGTATTTTACCGAGGCAGGCTTGAAAGAGCTTTCAGAGTATGTTTGGAATCAGCAAACCACAGGAGCTCGTAAGGAACTCCAGAAAGAACTTCAAGAACAGATGTCTCGTGGTGATCCATTTAAGGATAAAATTTTGTATGTCAAGGAGGAGATGAAAAAAAAACAACATCCCAGAACCAGTTGTCATCGGAATAGTATGGTCCAGTGTAATGAGCACCGTGGAATGGAACAAAAAAGAGGAGCTTGTAGCAGAGCAAGCCATCAAGCGCTTGAAGCAATACAGCCCTCTCCTTGCTGCCTTTACAACTCAAGGTCAGTCTGAGCTGACTCCGTTACTGAAGATTCAGGAGTATTGCTATGACGACATTCGTTTCATGAAAGCCTTCCAGAAAATAGTGCTGCTCTTTTATAAAGCTGAAGTTCTGAGTGAAGAACCCATTCTGAAATGGTATAAAGATGCACATGCTGCCAAGGGGAAAAGTGTTATCCTTGAGCAAATGAAAAAGTTTGGAGAGTGGCTCAAAAATGCTGAAGAAGAATCTGAGTCTGAAGCTGAAGAGGGTGACTGAATTTGAAACTACACCCTCAGTAAAGCAAACAGGAGTTGTAGATAAAATGTCATGTCTCATGTGTCCTGGTTCTTACATCTTCCTACCTCCCTATATCAAGCATGATATAAGGGCTTTCATGGCAAAGTTTATTTTAACTGTTCCTATGGTTACTGGAAATGTTGGATTTAGTTTCTAAAGCCATGTTTTAGAACTAGTCTATCTGGGAGAATCCTTCTTTGTCTCTTCCAGCTTCTAGTGACCCCTAGTGCTCCCTGGCTTTGGACAGCATAACTCCAATCTCTGCTCCTGTCTTCACATGGCCTCCTCTCCTCTTTTTGTAAGTACACTAATCATTGGATTTAAGGCCCACCCTACATCCAGGATGATATAACCTAGAGATCTTTAACTAATGACATCTGCAAAGACCCTATTTCCAAATAACATCACATTCTGAAGTTTCCTGGGGACAGGAATTTTGGGGCAATTACTACTTAACCCATAAAACAGATTTTTGTTTCGTTTTGTTATTCCATGTTTTTATTGTTGAGTCCTAATTTAGCTACACTGTAGTCAAAGAAGCTGTTCTTTTTGAACATCAATTCTTCAAAACCAACAGCTTCATCAATTTTTCTAAGTGTTCCGTGTGTTCTTTAAAAAATGAAAAGTTCTCTGTAGTAAGTCAAACTTTTAAAGTCCATTTTTAAATCTTGTCTACTTTAATTTTCTTTCCTGGTCTCTCAGTTTCTGATAGGTATGTATTGTTGGGTTTACCTATATTTTCCTGTCATTTTTCCTGCATACAAGTTTGAGTAAAAGAAAATAAACTCAAATTTTATCTTATTGGTATATTTGAGCCTTTTGTTCTTACAAGGTAAACTCATAATATATATTAATATTTTTTGGTCTGGAATTTTATTTTGTCAATATTAACATTGCCCATTAGCTTTATTTTAGTTGGTATTTGCCAAATATATCATTTTCCATCTCTTCCATGTTTTGGGAGGTAAGGGAAAATAAACTATAAACTAATCAAAATAACATGTACAAATGGTTTTGAAAGTCAAATAGTTCCAGTAAACTTATAACAGAAATCAACAGTTTTCAAACACCACCAGTTTATTTAGCCATTTCTTCTAGTATCACTATCCTTGTTTCCAAATAACATGCTTTATATTGCTGTATCCTTTTTAGTTCCAGAAATTATTTTTTGATTTCCTTCTAGGATCATATGGATTTACCTTTTATAGAACTTTCCTGTCACACCCATATTCCCTCAATCTATCTTCTGAAAAGTTTTAGTCCTATATTAATGTTCATTGTTTATATATTATGTAAATAGTAGTCACGATGATGAAATCAATATTCAGTGATTGTGTTTTGTTTCTATTATTCACAGTTAAACCAACTAGTATACTGTAATCACATTTGTTTTCTTTTACAAAGTTTTGCTTTTACTGAGGAGTTAATAATTGCCTATTTCTGCATTTGCTATGTTTCTATATACCAATCCCTACATCATCCTCATAAATGTAAATAGAATTGAAAATCTCTTCTAAATACAGTCAACTACATAAGGTATTCTATCAACTTGACCTTTTTCTTGCAGTCCTCAATCTGATCTTGTTCTAGAGCTTCTGTACCAACACTGCAATGGCAATTCCTTTCCCCTCTCTCTTATGTTGTCCCCATTTCCTCCATCCCATGTTTTCCTTTAACAAATATTAAATCTACTCCTTCGTTTTATTTAGTGAAATAATTTTCCCTCAGAATTTCAAGGCATTACTCCTTTGGTTTCTAGTTCCATGTATTTTTTTTTTAAATTTTTATTTATTTATATTTTATTTTTGGCTGTGTTGGGTCTTCGTTTCTGTGCGAGGGCTTTCTCCAGTTGCGGCGAGCAGGGGCCACTCTTCATCGCGGTGCGCGGGCCTCACACCATCGCGGCCTCTCTTGTTGCGGAGCACAGGCTCGAGACGCGCAAGCTCAGTAATTGTGGCTCACGGGCCTAGTTGCTCCGCGGCATGTGGGATCTTCCCAGACCAGGGCTCGAACCTTTGTCCCCTGCATTGGCAGGCAGACTCTCAACCACTGCGCCACCAAGGAAGCCCCATGTATTATTTTTGAAAAGCTTAACGTCAGTCTAATTTGCATTTCTTTATATGGTACCTGTTTTCTTTCTGGAAGCTTTCAGAATCTCTTTCCTTGCCAGTGTTTCGAAATTTCAAGGTCATGTGCCTTGGTGTGGATTTTTATGTACATGACAGTTCCTATTAACATGGAAATTCATATCCTTCAGTTTTGGAATTTATTCCTATACTAGTCCTTTGAGTCCTTTTTTTCTATCTTCTCTATTATCTCTATGGAACACCTGTTTTTTGATGTTGACCCTTTGGGGCCAATCTTGAATTTTTTTTCTTTTCCCTTCTTTTTATGTTCTGTTTCCTAACAGATTTTCTCAGTTTTATATTCCAATCCTTCTACTGAGATTTTTACTTCTGATATATTTACTGGGCTCACTTAGCTATTATACAAAAGTCACTATTCAATTTTCCCCAGCAGGTATCTTCCCCCTATTCTCCTTAATCCTTTAAAGTGAGAGGCTCTGAGGCTGGGCTTCTCCAACGGTGAAATAGGAGGACTTTTCCTTAGGATGCAGTCTGGAAATAGACCAACAATAATAGTAGCAGTAGACCCCCATAACAAGTGGGAGGTTAGAGGGGTCCCTCAGTTAACAAAGCCCAACTTTATTTCACACACATCATCCTTACCAAATGCAAACTAGAGGTGAGTTATATTTGGTAAGTTCATTGTGCAGACTTCTGACGGAGTTCCCTTAGCGTATCACTTTGTTCCCTGCCAATGTTTCCGTATCCACCTTCTTCTCAATTGTCTGACAGTGGGATCACAGGGTTATCTATATGTACCGAATTGCCACTAGTATATAGCTAGTATATGAGAGTTTTCATTTATGAACTCCATTTTGCAAAAATATTTGCCTTTCTATTTACTTGGCAGCCTCCATGTTAACTGGCAGATGTGCTTCTTTTATCATCTTATTTCAAAAGACTTCAAAATGCTTTTCAGTGCAACAAAAAGTTATCTGGAAGAATAAATGTGTGCACTTTAGCAAGCAGCCTTTCATTCGGTTTCCTCATAAAAGCATTAACAACATCACATGAAGTCATTAACACTATGCCAAAACTGGAACATAGAGCCAGCCTATGTTTGAATACTGCCCCGGGATCAGTAGGTCCTATTTGCCTAATAGCTATGCGCAGGAATAAAAAACTGTAAATGCAACAAAGCAACACATGCAAGTATACATGTAGAATTTTCAGTGGCTCCGGGAATTTTCATTTAATAAATACTACTGTGCATCAATTAAAGAAACACAATGTCAGGGATGCAAAGGAAAAAAAATCATGCAGATTCCTAAAGATTAAAAGCTTTTATAAAACAGCAGGGCCTATATCTAGGGGCAAGGATGAAAACTCAAATACCCACAGTCACCAGACTGACAAGGTAGATGTATGAAGTGGATTGAGTCTGAGACTCGTGGGGACTGAAGCAAAGAGGACAATGTATGTCCTCTCTGCAGAGGACAACCATGCCTCAGGGTCAACGATAACTGCCATGGAGGAATACAAGTTGAGTGCAACTACATATTCTGACTTCTCAAGGGAAGCCCAAAATCTTATTTTTAGATGTTGGCAGCAAAAGTTTTAAAAAGTTAAACACCATGTGAGCCATACACTTTCCTGCAGAATCCAGCCTATGAGATATTAGTTTGTACCATCTGACAGATAAATTCACAAGGCATTTTAATCCAGATTTTCTATGAATTTTAGTCGTTAAAACATACCTAAATGGATATTATTTCATTTCAAAAGTTGCCATATATTTCCCATAGTGAAAATAAAGTCTACAGTTTTCAAAAATCTAAAGCATTTAAAAAGATTTTTTATTTTCCTTCTTGTACATATCCGATAAAACAGCTAGGAGAAAAGTTTGCATTAACAAAGCAGAAAAAAAAAGAAAGCCTGGACAACACTCTCATTTAAGATGAACAGGAAAAAAAAAAGGCCACAGAATACACAAAGCCAATCCAGTCACCTGCATTATCTTTCTGAAAGGGTTTTTTTCCCCATTGACAAGGATGCCTTAGTTACCACCCTCTTACTGTAGATCCCCTCTTTATGTTTAATGCTAACAGTGTCTGCCAGCTCATCATCCCTTGTGCCTAGCACCTGAGCCGGGAAGTCTGGAGCAATGGCATCATTGGATCCTACAGAAAAATGGAAAAGTAGTACAGTTAACACAAGTACAGATTGAAGAGAGACAAAAATTTTACCTCTTAAACCACTTCTATAAAAAAGGCATTACCATGGGAGTGTTACGGGGTAATCAGAAGGAGACATGAGTCAAACTGAAGCTGTCAGAAATGTACAATATTGCAACAATATACTGGAGAAGCAAATGACATAAGAGGAGACATATAAATTAGAAGGGAGACAATTTCCGGCTCAGGAACGTTTTCAGAGGAGGAGAAAATAGTTTGTACCTTGGAAAGTAAGTAGGCTTTTTGAAATATGGGGAGGAAGAAACAAAGGCATTTTAGGTAGAGGTTACAGCGTTAGCAAAGACCAGGAAGCAGGAAAACAGATTAAGCAAAAAAATCCGATACTTTTGCGGTCAGACTGTATTATGGACTACATTAAAGAGAGTGGTGGGAGATATTAAAAAGGAATTGTTTGGGACAAAATTCAGCAGGGCATGGAATCCCAAGCTACAGGGGTAAAGAGTGTAAATTTTACTGTACATGAAATGCAACATCATTCAGGATTTTTTAATAAAGGGAACTGCAATCAGTTACATTGTAGGAAGCTTAATCTGACAATAATACAAAAGACAAAACATTGTAAGGAAAATTTTATGTGATAAAGTAATACAAGATTTGAAAGTAACTTTATTTTCTTTAAAATATATTTCAATATTCTGAAATCCACTAATATAGGAACTGATAAGAGAAGTTTATCCATGTCACATATAAGAGGCAAAAGAACATCTCTGGACGTACAGGAGTTTATAGTAACTATAGAATTATCTTCTACAACAATGCTTTTCTTTCTTAACTGATACTCCATACTTCATGCATTTTCTAAGCACCTAAAAAGTGTATGGCAATAAAAGCTGGGTAAGTATCAGTTCATTTGTACAGTATAAGTATAAATAAGTCATGAGTTCTATTTCAGGACAGATTGCAAAGATCCTATTAAGCCTTCTGGGTCATATGTACACTGAGCTTTTCTTTGCTTCCGTGGCATCACGTTCTTTTATTTGCTCCCTACCTCTTTGGTAGATCCTTAGTGTCCTTTCTTCTACCAAATCTCTCAATGCTGGAGTTCCTCAAGGTTTCAGAACTGGGTTCTCTTCTCTTCCTGGATGAACTCATTGATCATCAATGTATGGAACACTATATGTGGATGACCAACAAATAGATATCTCTAGCTGGAACCTGTTTTCTGAGCTTCAGATTCTAGCATTCAGGACACAGCTAGCCTCTAAAGCATTTGGAGGAAAAATTAGAAAACGATGTCCCTTCCTCATAAAAAAAAATTTTGTTTTATATATTATGATACAACACAAACAACTATACGTGAGGGTCTCTTCACCACCTCCCTTTATCCTCCAAGAGAGGTGATTATGTCAGGTTCAGAGTTAGGCAAGGACGAATAATTAAGTTCCTGAGAGCAGTGCATGGATGTACAAGAGAATCAACCTCCTTGGAGCTGAGAGGCAGTTGAAAGAGAGTGTAGCCACACATATGTGTCTATGCCATTGAATGTATGTGTACTTATTTTCCTGCATCTGTGCACAGCTGCAGAACGTGTGCAGATTTACGTTTCGGGCAGGAAGAGAGTTAACGTTATTGCTCCAGAACGCTAACAGGAGATTTGGAATCTTCACACCTGGGTGTTTTCATAAAAAATGGCATATGTTTATGACATGAACAGAGCCACCTTCTAGACAGTGCCCTTGCATAAAACTTAACTGTAAACTGACTTTGTTTACATTCAACTGCAGCTTTAACATCTCCACATGGATGTGGAACAGAAATCTCATTTTTTTTTTTTAAAGATTTATTTTTTTATTGATTAATTGATTGATTGATTGATTGCTATGTTGGGTCTTCGTTTCTGTGCTAGGGCCTTCTCTAGTTGTGGCAAGCGGGGGCCACTCCTCATCACGGTGCGCGGGCGTCTCACCGTCGCGGCCCCTCCTGTTGCGGAGCACAGCTCCAGACGCGCAGGCTCAGTAATTGTGGCTCACGGGCCCAGCCGCTCTGCGGCATGTGGGATCTTCCCAGACCAGGGCTCGAACCCGCGTCCCCTGCATTAGCAGGCAGACTCCCAACCACTGCGCCACCAGGGAAGCCCCAGAAATCTCATTTTTAACATGTCCAAAGCAGATATTTTGACCATCTTCTCCAAATCTGCTTCTTCCTCAGGTTTCTCCATCTCAGTAAATGGCACCTTTATTTACCCAGTTGCTTATTCTAGAAAACTAGACATTGTTTTTTTGTCACCTCCTTCTCCCTCACTCTCCATATTCTATTACCAAGTCCAGGAAGAACTATTTCCTAAAAGTAAGTTGATGTGTCCACTTCTCTCCATCTCTGTCATCATCACTCTAATCCTAGGTGCTACCATCTCTGACACTAATTACTGCAACAGCCTTCAGCTAACTGGTATCCTCACTTCCACTTCTTGACCCTCCCTTCCTTCACCTGGGCTCCCTGCCTTTCCATCCACAAGCTATTCTCCATATAGCAGCCTGAAAAAAATGTACAAATGTAAATCAAACCACAGCTGCCTACTAGAAGAAAGTTCAAGTGCCTTAATATGGCTTACACAACCCTGGATGATCTTGAACCTATCTATCTTTAACCACATCTAGCCACAGCTCTGCTCTACCCACACTGCCTTCTTCTCACTTGGCAAATGCATCCAACTTTCCTGTTTCTGGAGCTCCTCCCATTCTGTTCCCTTCCGCCAGCACACTCTCACTCCCCACTCTCTGCCTGCCTAACTTACCTATATCCTCTAGATCTCAGCTCAGAAGTTTCTTCTTTGGAAAGGCCTTCATGGGCTCCTAAAGCTAAACTGGATCCTTTTACTCTCTTAAAACTCTTCTTTATTTTCCTAACTCGTCATTTGTAATTATGTGCTTATTTGTATCTATTTGTTAATATGTGTCTCCCCACTTGAGCATGATCATAGGGGGCATGTTTATTTTATTTTGCACAGCCGTATAACTGTAGCACCTAGCATAGTATCTGCCAGAAACACGGTAAGAACTTTAATACTTTTTTCGTTGAAGAAAAAATGCACATACGCTGAAAGTTTCTGTGACCTTAAAAAAAAAATAACCAGGTCATTGCAGAAAGTTCAGAAAAGTAAGCAGAAAACAAACCAAAAAACTCGAGCATACTGTGGTTATAGATCCTTCTAAATGAATATATAGTGGGATCAAAATGTATATAGTTTCAATATCTTTTTTTCCCACCCAAATAGAGATATATTTTGTTTAAATGGAATTTAAAGTCAGCATAAAAAGTGAAAAAACATGCAGGGTCAAAATCATCCTTGAAGGTTGAAATTGATATTCTGCCTGCTCAATAAATCCATCAGAGTCCACTTTTTCCCCCTGGCTTGTAACAGATCACTGTGCCTGCATCTAAGCACCTGATGAAGCACCTGACTTGTGTTTAGAGACCACATTGTACTTAAAACACTTAAACTCTAGAATCATACTCAGGGAAGCAAGTTAAAAGATGCTTAAACTATAAAAGTCAAATGAGGACACTGAACTTCGAGAACTGAGGTTTCCCACCTCTCATTTCAAACTCTCTCATGCTAATATGCTGATAAGAGTGTGGAGGGTACAACACACTTGTACTCTTAAGGTTCATTCTCCTCTTCTCTTTTTGTTAAATACATGTAATTGAACTTGTTTAAATGCATGTATGACACAATGCCAACGTACGCCAAAATTACTTATCATAGTTAAAGACATTTCGTCGTAATCTATTCATCTGACTTATTTATGCTATCTTAAAGTTTCTTGTTTCCTGTTTGTTTGTTTGTGGGTTTTTTTTTTTGGCTGCGTTGGGTCTTCGTTGCTATGTGTGGGCTTTCTCTAGTTGCGGCAAGCCGCGGCTACTCTTCCTTGTGGTGCGCGGGCTTCTCATTGCAGTGGCTTCTCTTGTTGCGGAGCATGGGCTCTAGGCTCGCGGGCTTCAGTAGTCGTGGCATGCGGGCTCAGTAGTTGTGGTGCATGGCCTTAGCTGCTCCACGGCATGTGGGATCTTCCTGGACCAGGGCTTGAACCCGTGTCCCCTGCGACGGCAGGCAGATTCTTAACCACTGCGCCACCACGGAAGCCCCTCTTGTTTCCTGTTCTTGTTCTATGTTACTTTGCTTATTTTATATACTCAACAATAATTTGGAAGACAGATATCTAGTTTTAAAATTCTTTTCGAGTTTTAGTTTTTGGTAGCTTTTTTTCCATTGTGGTAAAATATACATAAAATCTACCATTTCAAACATTTTTAAGTATACAAGTTAAGGCATTAAGTATATTCACATTGTTGGGCAACCATCACACCATCCATCTCCAGAATTAACTCATTTTCCCAAATGGAAACTCTGTACCTATTAAACAATAACTCCCTTTTCCCTCCTCCTCCAACCCTTTTGTGACTGGCTTGTATTACTTAGCACAATGCCTTCAAAGTCCATCCACAGTGTAGCATGTGTCAGAAATTCACTCCTTTTTAAGGCTGAATAATATTCTATTGTATGTATGTATCACATTGTATTGATCCGTTCATCAGGTGGTAGACATCTGGATTGTTCTCACCCTTTGGCTATTGTTAATAATGCTGCTATGAACCTGGGTGCTCAAAATCTGTTCAAATCCCTGCTTTCGATTCTTTTGGGTATAGACTTAGAAGAAGAATTGCTAGATCATATAGTAATTCTATGTTTCATTTTTTGAGGAACCACTACACTGTTTTCCACGGTGGCTATACCGTTTTACATTCCCATCAGCAATACACAAGAGTTCCAATTTCACCATATCCCTGCCAACCCTTGCTCTTTTTTATTTCATAAAAGCCATCTTAATGGGTATGAAGTGGTATCTCTTTGTAGTTTTTATTTACATTTCCTTCATGACTAATGATGTAAAACATCTTTTCACGTTCTTTTTGGCCATCTGTATCTTTCCTGGAGAAATGTCTCTTCAGATTCTGTACTCATTTAAAAACTAGATTGCTTTTTGCTGTTGTTGAACTGTAAGAGTTCTTCATATATTATGGATAGTCATCTCTCATCAGATATATGAATTGCAAATGTTTTTCCCAATTCTGTGTGCAACCTTTTTACTATGTTGATGGTGTTCTTTTTTTTGGTGCACACAAGTTTTAAATTTTAATCAAGTCAAATTTATTTTTTATGAAAACTTCTTTAACCTATCTGATCACCAAGTCATGAATAAAATGACACCTCTTTAGTCAAAAAGACAAAAAACACAATGGTTTTTTCTTTTCATGCCTTTCATTCCAAAATTAACTTTTGGCATTTTTTTCCCCACCTTGTAACTAAATTTGCTATTTAGATGAGTGTTGTGTCAAACTGACTTCAAAGTTCACCACTGATCACTTTCAGCATTGCTTCATTTCTCTGTAATGAATTCTTCATTTTGATTCATCTCTTCAGCTGGGTGAGTCTTCAAGTGAATTTTTCAAGAAGGTACAGAGGTTGAATATACTTTCTAGCTGCTGTGTACTTGTGAAAATGTCTTTTCATTGTCATAGTGCTTAATGAAAATGCACTGGGTCCATAAATCCTTGAAGTATATAATTTTCCCAATAAATACAGATTTGGTTCCATTATTTTTACATTTAGTATTTTAAATAAGCCTGATATCAGACTAAATTTTCTTCTCTTAACTTTTTTTTTTAATTGTATATTTATGGGATTTTCTTCTATTTATTTTAACTCAAAAATCTTTTTCTGATATGTGTCTCAGTCTCTGATTTTTCCCTGGATTTTTATGGCAACTTTCCATCTGCATACAGTGTTCCCCTTTTCAGGAGGAGGATGTTTTATTCAATTAAGTGTTTGAATATTACTTTCTTCCTCAGCTACAGATATAATTCTTGGTTTGGTTTACTTAGCTATGTTTCTTATGTCTCTCATCATCTTTCACAGCATTTTCATTTTCTTCTTCTTTTTCCTCTGTAATTTTGCAGACTCTCAGATTTGTCCTCATCACTAATTTAACTTCCTTCATGTTAATTCCACCCTTTCTTGCCTGCAAAATGTATTTTAAATCTGTTACCAAATCTTTACAGTTTTAGGCAGTCTTTTCCTTCATATGTTCATTCCTGCCCACCCCCCCGCCCCCCCCCACACACACTTTTTTTTCTAAATTGAGACAAAACATGAAATTCACCAATTAAGGGTTCCGCCGCGGAGACACGTGAAGGTCGGTGAGTTGGTGCGGAGTTTGTCTCGGCACGCGTGGCCGCGCTGGGATGGCGTCCTCCTCGTCTTCCTCCGCAGCGGGTTTGGGCTCGGTCGACCCGCAGCTGCAGCATTTCATCGAGGTAGAGACTCAGAAGCAGCGCTTCCAGCAGCTGGTGCACCAGATGACGGAACTTTGTTGGGAAAAGTGCATGGACAAGCCTGGGCCAAAGTTGGACAGTCGGGCTGAGGCCTGTTTTGTGAACTGCGTTGAGCGCTTCATTGATACAAGCCAATTCATCTTGAATCGACTGGAACAGACCCAGAAATCCAAGCCAGTCTTCTCAGAAAGCCTTTCTGACTGACCTGAGTATTACCTCTCTGGAAAAGGAAGGTAGTTCAAGAAATGAAGAGCAGTTCATGGGATGGTTGAAGAAAAGGCTGTGGGGGGATCGGCTCCCACCTTTGTCACTCTTGGGACATCCTGTCATCTGAGAATGAACAAAGACCAATTTTTTGTGTGTGGGGGTGGTTTGAGGGTCAAATGTGTTTGGGGTTGTGTTTTTTAATGCTAATCTTGAGAAAACAATTGACAGATGAATGGAAAACTCTACTAGGTGTATGTTGCTGTATGTGGGACGATGCTTTCCTCATAGTCCCATTAACTGCTTCCTATAATTTTAATAGTGGAACTGCTCTATAATTTGATATGTGGGACCACATAGGTAATAATCTGTTATTTGTGTGGCTTCCTTTCAGATTTCTGGAGAGATCGATATACATCTTTGTGTCTCTCAGAAAGGGCAGCAGTGGGGGAAAGAGTAATTTGGTACTTGACTGTAGGCCTCCTTATCTAGTGTTTGATTATCAGTGCTGGAGAAAAAATGTATGGAGTATTCATACAGGACATTTCACCTTTCTAGATTATCTCCCTCCCTTATACTGTGATTCACTTAAATATCTATATATAAAGTACAGTCTTGAGCTACAGGTAGCCTGAGAGTCCAGAGGCCTTTAGTTAAAGGAATCTAGCCAGCGAACATAATTCTCATACTAAACTGCCACAAGGAAGAAGTTAACTTACCCTGTATGTCAGGGTCCAAAAAAATTTAAAGATGTGCCTAAATGAAAAAATAAGTTATAAAGATTTAGGCCAGTCAAAAACTAACAGCAGTTTCAGGTAGAGGTGCATGCCTAATGTAAACCAGCATAGTTTCCATTTACTGCGTTCTTTTCATCACTGAAATAAAAACTTCTACAAGATTCAAAAAAAAAAAAATTCACCGATTAAAGTAAGTGTACAATTCACTAGTTCTTAGTATTTTCACAACCAATATTGCTATCTAATTCCAGAACATTTTTGTCACGCCCCCACGAAGAAATCTTGTATATGTTAGCTGTTACTCCCTATTTTCCCCTCCCCAACATCCCCTGGCATCCGCTTATCTACTTTCTGTCTATATGGATTTGCTCATCCTGGACATTTCATATACATGGAATTATACAATATATGACCTTTTGCTATTGGCTTGAAATATTTCTCCCTTTAATAGTGTCAGTTTTTCGGACTTCCCTGGTGGTACAGTGGTTAAGAATCTGCCTGCCAATGCAGGGGACACGGGCTCGAGCCCTGCTCTGGGAAGATCCCACATGCCGCGGAGCAACTAAGGCCGTGCGCCAAAACTACTGAGCCTGCGCTCTAGAGCCCAAGAGCCACAACTACTGAAGCCCATGCACTTAGAGCCCGTGCTCCTCAACAAGAGAAGCCACCGCAACGAGAAGCCCGCGCACCACAACAAAGAGTAGCCCCTGCTCGCCACAGCTAGAGAAAACCCGCGCACGGCAACGAAGACCCAACACAGCCAAAAATAAAAATACAAATAAATAAATAAATAAATAAATTTATTTATTTCAAAAAATAGTGTCAGGTTTTTTTCATTTTAATTCTGTTAGTTTTTCTTTATGTATTTGGGACTTGCTTATACGGCATTTGTCTTTTAAGTCATATAGGAGAAAAACTGAATTACAAACAAAAATACATTTATACTGTCTTTTGTATTTACTTATGTAGTTACCTTTAGTACTTTTTTCATGTGGATTTAAGTTACTGTCTGGTGTTCACCATTCCATCTTGAAAAAAATCTCTTTAGTATTTTCTGTGGGTCAGTTTGCTAGCAGTGGAGTCTTTCAACTGTTGTTTATCTGAGAATGTCTTCATCTCTCCTTCATTTCTGAAGGGTAGTTTTGCTAGGTACAGAATACTTGGTAGGCAGGTTTTTTTCCTCAGCTCTTTGCATATGTCATTGCAATGCCTTCTGGCCTCTATGGTTTCTGATGAAAAATCAGCAATTAGTCTTATTGAAGATTCTTTGTACATGATAACTCCGCTCTTGCTGCTTTAACACTGTCTTTGTCATTTGATGGTTTATGATGTATGTAGATGTGGCTCTCTTTGACTGTATCATGCTTGGACTTCCTTGAGCTTTTGGGATGTGCAGATGAACAGCAGTCATCAAATTTGTGAAATTTTAGGCCATTATTTCTCCAAATACTTCTTCAGTCTCTTTTTCTGTCTCTTCATCTGGAACTCCCATTATGTGTCTAATAGGATGCTTGAAGGTGTCCCATAGGACTCTGAGATTCTGTTAATTTCTCTTCATTCTTTTTTCTTTCTGTTTCTCACACTGGATAATCTCAATTGGCCTATCTTCAAGTTCACTGACTCATACTTCTGCCTGTTCAAATCTGATACTGAGCTTTCTCCAGTCAATTTTTTATTTTAGTTATTGTACTTTTCAACTACAGATCTTCTATTTGGTTCTTTTTTGTAATTTCTCTTTATTGATATTCTCTATTTGGTAAGACACTGTTCTTATACTTCCTTAGACATGGTTTCATTTAGTTCTTTGAACATATTTTAAATAGCTATTTTAACATCTTCATTTAGTAAGTCCAATGTCTGAGATTCCTCACAGACAGTTTCTAAACTTTTGTATGGTCCATTTGTTTTTTTTTTTACTTTGAATTTCCATATCTTGTAACTTTTTGTTGAAAACTGGACATCTTAAAAAATATAATGTGACAACCCTGGAAATCAGAGTCTACTACCTCCCTAGGGTTTCCTGCGGTTGCTTTACGCTGTTTTTTTTTTTAAGTAACTTTTCTGAACAAATTCTGTAACGTCTACTGAAGCTGCCACTCAACTAGCTTAGTGGTCAGCTAATGCCTAGATGGAGATATCCTTAAACATCTAGAAACAATAAATCTCCCAGTCTTTGCCGAGGGACTACGTGCACATAGCCATCAACGCTGAGGGCAGGGAGTTATCAGTTCTGCCTTAGCCTTCCCTTTCTTCTTGCCCAGAGTCTCAAGGGCAGCCAAAGGTAAAGGGTAGGCCCCTCTCAGATCTTTCCTGAGCATGCACTCAGGCCTGTGCACACTTGTGGTCTTCTAGAGTCCTAGGAATATATCAATGCTTTTCAAAATATCTATGGACATCTCACCCTCAGTGTTTCCATTAAAGCTTTTCGTTAGTCTATTGTTTGTCTCAAGTGTTATCCACTGCCTCATGCATTGTGACATTAAAACAGTTGCTTGGGGACTTCCCTGGTGGTCTAGGGGGTAAGACTCCGAGCTCCCAATGCAGGGGCCCCGGGATCGATCCCTGGTCAGGGAACTAGGTCCTGCAACTAAGGAGTCCGCATGCCGCAACGAAGATCCTGAGTGGTGCAACTAAGACCCGGCGCAGCCAAAATAAATAAATTAAATAAATAAATATTTAAGAAACTAAAATAAAACACTTGCCTGTAAGTGTTTTTTGACAAACACCTCACACATAGACACAGAGGCTCATACGCACTGGATAGCTCTGAGTAAGGTCAAATAAAGATAAGCCTTTTGAGTGGAGTCTTCCAGAGAGCCATCAGACAGGTCAAATACTGACAATTCTTTGGGAATGAAATTGTGAAAGAGGTCCAGCTCTGTTCTGCTCCCTCCAGTCCTGGGAATGCAGGCTGATATTTTTCGAGGTTATCAATCACTGAGCTGAGTGTGGCAATGAGAATAGGGCAAGGTAAAATGCCACAAGCTTACTATTCTTATCAAGGTTCAGCCATTTTTCTTGAATAAATGCTTACTACAAAAGCTACAAGCCTTTGGTTAATTTCCAGAGTTTTGGAAAAGTTTTCCATAAAGTTTTGCCAAAATTCTGTTGCTTTTATCACAGGACAAAATGTTGGAGGTCTTTACTCCACCATTTTTTTCTGCTATTAACTCCTCACTTTGTTTTAAAAATCCCAGCCAGTTCTCTCCCCATGGCTTTTTGCTCCTATTGACAGTACTAGTACATAAAGTATTTAAATGTCTTTAAATGAATATCAAAATAACATCTATATTATATATTGGTATGAGGTATAAAATGGCTTACAAAAAAAAAATGACATAGTACCTATCTTCACAGAACTTACTGTCAGATATAAATGAAATCCTGTTACTCCTTCAGAGTGTTACTTGACCTAATGAGTAAATCTCTAACATCTATCATACCTATCTTCACAGAACTTACTGTCAGATATAAATGAAATCCTGTTACTACTTAAGAGTGTTACTTGACCTAATGAGTAAATCTCTAACATCTATCTCTTTCTTTGCGAGGTTACCTTTGCCTTGTTTTTTTTGTTTTTCTTTTGTTTTTAATTTATTTATTTTTATTTTTGCCTGTGTAGGGTCTTCGGTGCTGTGCACGGGCTTTCTCTAGTTGCAGCGAGCGGGGGCTACTCTTCGTTGCAGTGCGCGGACTTCCCATTGCAGTGGCTTCTCTTGTTGCAGAGCACGGGCTCTAGGCGTGCGGGCTTCAGTAGTCGTGGCTCGCAGGCTCTAAAGCGCAGGCTCAGTAGTTGTGGCGCACAGGCTTAGTTGCTCTGTGGCATGTGGGATCTTCCCGGACCAGGGCTGGAACCCGTGTCCTCCGCATTGGCAGGCGGATTCTTAACCACTGCGCCACCAGGGAAGTCCCTTTGTTTTTGTTTTTCAAAGAATTTTATGAGTGCAATTGTTGACTCATTCTCAACTGAGGAGAAATTATTTGGTCCAAATATCTGCAATGGTTTATGACTTGCCCTTGGCCCCAAACTCTAGTTGGCTCTTTCTAGTATCTATAGAATCACAACACACTAATAGACACTATCTATCAGAACAATTCCTAGGCTTTCAGCTAGATCAGCTCTACTGGTCTAAGAAACTATTATTTTCTACTGTCAACTCCCTCACTCTCAGAATAGATGCAGAACATGATAAATGACAACCTCAAGTACATATAGCCAACAGATCTCTTCTTGTCTAATTGATGCATTCAGTACTTTATTTATACAGACAGTATTTCTCAGGATACAGTGTACCATCCCTGAGTCATTTCCTCTTCCCACTACTGTCCAATTTTTCTCAAAGTTAATGTCTCCAAAAGGAAGAGTTAGGACGTAAATGAATAGAAGTACACAGGAGGCCTCAAAAAATACTGGAACACCTGATTACACTTCTATTGGTACGTTCTGTCTTCTGAACTAGGGGGCTGAAAGTGAGACTGAGATAAAAGATTTTCCTACCTACAGTCACTTAAGTAAGCTTGTTTTATGTCTCGTAGCCACTAAGTGAGTTTTTAAAATCATAGCCATGCAGGTAGTGAAAATTTCTTCCAGTTCCTGGTTATAGGCTTCATAATCAATCCTAACATATGAGCATTTTGTGGTTCTTTTTTTCAGTGGCATCACAGTGGGAAATCAGGAGCAATTATATCAGGGGCTTTAGCTCAGTTTCCATTAGATACTAGTTGGGTCCTCTTAAAATTAACAGAAAATCTGCGTAAGACCAGGGACAACTACTTTCTTTTTAATTTCTACACCTATAAAGATGTCTATCGACAAATCATGAACAATTTATATCTAAACTGAACCAAGTCAACTCCTGTGGACCAATCAATATGTTATCCCAACAATCAAAACCCCGCACCATACCAACTCCGTATCCTTATAATTTTCCACAGAAAATATTTATTCAGTTCCTCCACAGGATGCTATTCATTTTCTAAATCTGCAGTTCTATTGTGGTGATCTCACAGGGATGTTGTGGGATACTTTAAAACTCTAGAGAAACAGTGATATGTAATATCTGGTGTACAGGACAAAAACTAATAGCTAAAGATAGTTTAAAGTTTCAACATTAGATACTGCTACATTCCTTTCAATGCTGCTGTCTGTATCTCTGCAGAGTTGGATTTTTGACAGTTTCTGTAACAAAAGCAATAAATGAGGGTGGTTGTGTCCAATCTCATCTCAAGGTTTGAGAAA